>NC_081772.1:32429764-32617764 GCF_963082965.1 Carassius carassius
AAGTTAATTGGTGCCTGTCTGAGTACCAGAAACGGCATCAGATCTGGGGCTGGTCAGCTGTACTCCAGCACTGCTGAAATGACTCATTCTCAACTAGTTTTGCTTCAGGACAGAGTAGAGACCCAACACAGCTCCTACGTAAACTATCAAAACGTCCTTAAAATCCTGTATTGAAATATATTAACATTAACTGCCAAACATGACAAAATACAACATTTTTGAGCATTTGGTTGAATTTTGATGCTTTCATGCTTTTGTGAGACAATAAACCACAGGAAAAGAAGTAATTATGATGCGTACAGGTAATGTAGACAGTCAAACAACAAAAGATGCGTTCCACGTCCCTTTCGAAGGTGGATGAGTTTTGTTGCTGTCTTACCTGCACACGATTATTTGGTTCTGAGTTACAACCCGAATTCCGGAAAAGTTGGGACGTTTTTTAAATTTTAATAAAATGAAAACTAAAGGAATTTCAAATCACATGAGCCAATATTTTATTCACAATAGAACATAGATAACGTAGCAAATGTTTAAACTGAGGGATTTTACACTTTTATCCACTTAATTAGCTCATTTAAAATTTAATGCCTGCTACAGGTCTCAAAAAAGTTGGCACGGGGGCAACAAATGGCTAAAAAAGCAAGCAGTTTTGAAAAGATTCAGCTGGGAGAACATCTAGTGATTAATTAAGTTAATTGATATCAGGTCTGTAACATGATTAGCTATAAAAGCTTTGTCTTAGAGAAGCAGAGTCTCTCAGAAGTAAAGATGGGCAGAGGCTCTCCAATCTGTGAAAGACTGCGTAAAAAAATTGTGGAAAACTTTAAAAACAATGTTCCTCAACGTCAAATTGCAAAGGCTTTGCAAATCTCATCATCTACAGTGCATAACATCATCAAAAGATTCAGAGAAACTGGAGAAATCTCTGTGCGTAAGGGACAAGGCCGGAGACCTTTATTGGATGCCCGTGGTCTTCGGGCTCTCAGACGACACTGCATCACTCATCGGCATGATTGTGTCAATGACATTACTAAATGGGCCCAGGAATACTTTCAGAAACCACTGTCGGTAAACACAATCCGCCGTGCCATCAGCAGATGCCAACTAAAGCTCTATCATGCAAAAAGGAAGCCATATGTGAACATGGTCCAGAAGCGCCGTCGTGTCCTGTGGGCCAAGGCTCATTTAAAATGGACTATTTCAAAGTGGAATAGTGTTTTATGGTCAGACGAGTCCAAATTTGACAATCTTGTTGGAAATCACGGACGCCGTGTCCTCCGGGCTAAAGAGGAGGGAGACCTTCCAGCATGTTATCAGCGTTCAGTTCAAAAGCCAGCATCTCTGATGGTATGGGGGTGCATAAGTGCATACGGTATGGGCAGCTTGCATGTTTTGGAAGGCTCTGTGAATGCTGAAAGGTATATAAAGGTTTTAGAGCAACATATGCTTCCCTCCAAACAACGTCTATTTCAGGGAAGGCCTTGTTTATTTCAGGAGGACAATGCAAAACCACATACTGCAGCTATAACAACAGCATGGCTTCGTCGTAGAAGAGTCCGGGTGCTAACCTGGCCTGCCTGCAGTCCAGATCTTTCACCTATAGAGAACATTTGGCGCATCATTAAACGAAAAATACGTCAAAGACGACCACAAACTCTTCAGCAGCTGGAAATCTATATAAGGCAAGAATGGGACCAAATTCCAACAGCAAAACTCCAGCAACTCATAGCCTCAATGCCCAGACGTCTTCAAACTGTTTTGAAAAGAAAAGGAGATGCTACACCATGGTAAACATGCCCCGTCCCAACTATTTTGAGACCTGTAGCAGAAATCAAAATTGAAATGAGCTCATTTTGTGCATAAAATTGTAAACTTTCTCAGTTTAAACATTTGCTATGTTATCTATGTTCTATTGTGAATAAAATATTGGCTCATGTGATTTGAAAGTCTTTTAGTTTTCATTTTATTAAAATTTAAAAAACGTCCCAACTTTTCCGGAATTCGGGTTGTATCAGAATAGACTTCCCCTCTGTCTGTGGCTGTCAGATGTGTGCACCATTTTTTGGGTTGTCACCAACCAGCGCAGATGGATTGAAAAACTGTGTTAATTTGTGCATTTTATTGTATCTTAATGCATGCATTGTCTGTCCCAAACAAGATAAGAAATACTTATGTATAAAAAATATATATATTTTTTCAAAATGTATTTGCATTTGTATATTTCTTTTCCACAGGTGTGATGCAACGAGTCCTTATATCCATCCGATTGGCTGGTGTCAAGAGAATGGCAGGACCCTCACCACCCCTCCAGGTGATACAATACACCAACACAAATATCACAAATCATTTATTGAAAAATGTACAAAAAAAACAAACAAAACAAAACTGAATTTTAAAATACTATTACGAAAATGCCTGCTTTAGAAGAAGCCTATTCCTATGTTAGAAAGAGCTTATGGAAGGAAGGAGGAAACTTCAGGCCAGTGCTGTATTTTTGTAGCTCATTAATTGCGGATCTCTGATAATATGCAGTAAGATGTTAGGTTTTTGAGCTGCTTTAGATCTTAGCATGTGAAAACCATTCGCCACACTTCTTGAAAGTACTTGAATTTCAGACATATGGATTCTAGCCCTGGAAAGTACTTGAAGGCAAACATAGTTCCTTGAAAGTGCTTGAATTAAATTTGAAAGAAATTTTGTATATGGCGCTTTTTCAAAAAATGGTCCTATATGTGCTATCAAAGACAGAACGAAACGGCACTAATGATTGGGGTGGAGATGGGGAAGCACGAAAAAATGAAAAACCCCAAAAAAACTGGTGTGTTGATGCGAAGCCTGGAGGCCTGAGCGGGACAGTTTCCGTATGCCCCCTCCTGCTGAATTTCTGCCCTATCGCCGCTCCCCCAAACATTCTGATATTGTACAGTATATAATGTTTGCACATCAGGGAGGTTCAATATGTGGAGTATTGAAATAGCATTATATTTCGCACTCATGCTTACTCTGTGTAAAGGAACACATCTTACAGTGCATGCATAATTATTAGGCACATTGATATTCTAATGTTTTTTTTTTTGCAAGCACATTTTACCAATTCCAAACCATATCAATCTTAATAACTACTATTAATTTTTGTATTTAATCATTTATCAGTGATATATAATTGTCCATGAAGGCTGGAAGTGAAAAACCCAGCATAAAACCCAGTGAGCACTGGGAAATCTCAAGTTTTCATCGGCCCCTCAAACCTCACTCTCTCTGTGCTGTAGGATACTCTGATGTGAAGAACTTCTCCTGGGAAAAATACTTGGCAGAGACCTCCTCATTACCAGCTCCCGCTCGAGCCTTCAAAGTGGTGAGTGCATGTGCCTCTCGCCGAACAACTCCAGGTCCACCGAGACACCCCAGGTGCCTGAACAAGCCTCTCTCTCTCGGCCTCTCTCTGCAGAAACCTCCTCACACTTTCCAGCTCAGTATGAAGTTGGAGGTGGTTGACAAGAGGAATCCTGCTCTGATCCGAGTGGCCACAGTGGTTGATACAGATGACCATCGACTGCGGGTGAGAAACTTTATTTTGCACACATAATGCTGGCTCAGCATGAATTTCCATGCTAGTCCAGACCAGGACTTTAATAGAACCGTTTATTGAACCTGAAGATAGAATATTAAGAAAGAAAATAGTTTTCTGTTGTTTTAGGCCTAACTAGAGTGGCCACTTGGTTATTTCTCTGTTGCAAGACAGTAGGATACATTTCAAAACATGCTTTAAATCCTAATTAGGCTTTGTTAATGGTGACCAGCTCTGTGAATCTCTTTGTTTACTTCGCAGTTGGACTGGTTATCAAATATATCAGCAACTTTTACTCTCTGCTTGATTGCATTTTTGAGTAAGTGTACTCTTTACTCAGCTTACTGCAGTTTTTTAGTATGGCACCTACATTATTTTGTGGCAGTATATTTCTGCTACGTAAGAAGTGATATCACCATCTACAGGTTATTGAAGATACGATATCTTGTGCGTTTTGCCCTTGCTCACCCAAACTTGTCAACACAGCTGCTTTACACGAATGTGAGTGCATTAGCAGCTGGTTATGAATCGCAGGTGTTTCATATGAGATGAGGACATGGCTGAGACCTTCTTGAAGGATACTGCTTTACTTATGCTCTTTTTGAGCCAAACTCAGGACGTTGTGTTGACCTTGATTTATTGCAATTTTGAGGTACTTTTTGCACCTCTGGTAACAGGCTAGTTAGTAAAAATCAAATTTTATGCTAATATAAATTTCCTTAAGTAGTGACTAGTTTATGTTCCTTTATTAGACTATGCAAACATTAAAGGGTTACTCCACCCCAAAATGAAATGTTTGTCATTAATCGCTTACCCCGATGTCGTTCCAAACCCGTAAAAGCTTAGTTCGTCTTCGGAACACAATTTAACATATTTTGGATGAAAACTGGGAGTCTTTTTACTGTCCCATAGACTGCCAAGTTGCACTGTCAAGATCCAGAAAAGTATGGAAGACGTCATCAGAATAGGCCATCTGCCATCAGTGGTTCAACAGTAACGTTATGAGGCGACAACAATCATTTTTGTAAATGAAGAAAACTAAAATAACAACTTTATTCAACAATTGGTCTCCTCTGTTTCTCTTCACATCAACGTAGCACTGTTTTGGAGATTATGAGCTAATAGCAGGCAGCGTACGCTCTTGTTGAACACTGGATTTACTGCATCAAGAACTTGTATTGTTTCACTGGATCTGAATGCGTTGGTTCCCCACTCTCGCTACAACGTGTTTGCTGTGCAAATGGTTTTTTAAATGACAATCGCATTTTTTATTATTATATTTCTTATTGTGGATTGTAAATTAAGGGAAGAAAGAAACTAATACAGACGTACTGTAATTGAAATGCAGGACATTACTTATGTTTTGTAGGATGCAGGACAAAGCTCCCAATTTCGGGACCGTCCCACATTTGCACATCAGGCTTTTATGGCTCATATTTTATATGATATGGTGAAAATATGGAGCTAATTTTAAAAGATATTTTGATTTTATTCATCATTGCTTCACATGCATTAAACTTTTTTACAGAATATGTCCTACATAGGGCCAGAATATGATCTGCTTCTTGCTCAAGTATCCATGAAATACACTTTGGCAGCATTTAATTACTGATTTCTTATGCTGTTTCACAGCATTATCAGTGAATATCCAGTGATGGACTGCTGATTCAACTGATGGTGATCCCATGACAGAATCTGATCTCTCAATCAGAAAGACTCATCTGTACTTCCCTTCGTGTGGGCTGAAGGAAAGCTCTGCTCCATGATCTGTCAGTCCTCCAGCTGATAAAGGTCTACTCTTCATGCACATGAATGCGTGTAATGTGTGGCGTTTGTACCAAAGCCATTCTAATGCAGATTCTTGTGGTTGTAAGGTTTCTGTCGTCAGTCAGAAAACTGCTGAAAGTTTCAGTTCAGTATATGCACTTAGCTCATGTTTCACATGTTTGATGTTGATTGTATTATATAAGCCTTATTGAATTATATATTTGAAACTGCAGTGTTTTCCAAAATGGAAAGAAAGAGCAAGACTCAGTTTATATTAGAGATTGACAAGGCCAAGCATTTACAGCTGTGCACACTAAATGAGCAGCAAAGCAACTTGAAGACATTCATTTTTAATGAGAGTTGGTGGTTTTATGCACCATCAAAGATTGTTGGCAATGCAACAAAGTTTTGTCATGACCATGTGCCAACCACCAGAGGGTGTGTAGACAATAATCAGCAGTTAGAACGACCTACTATCAACCAGCAGGCCTTATTCCCAAATGTTGCTTGAAGCAAAGTGAAATGGCGATCTTAATCTGGGTATCCTTTAGTCATTTTTGAGTGCAATGTGCAGATGTCTGCATTCATGCCGTCTGGGGTCTCAAATTTATCGTAATCATTTGGATGTAATTACACATGTTGGATCCAAGAGGGCAGCAGTATCCACACACATCATTAACACGGACCAAGAGAAATAACAGATGTCACTGTCTGTCTCACACTCACGTGGAGAGCTGTCAGATCTCCCTCTTCTCATGCTCACGCTGTCTGTCTGCTCGGCCGTCATTCCTTCAGTCTCTCTCTTAAACACCCAATCAATACTTGGTTTACACGTGTCCGTCTTGTTCATGTGTTAGAGCCGTATAGTGCATGACCTCCACCTCCAGTGCTGCTCTCTCCCATCACCTCTGTTCGCTGACATTCACCGGAGCTCAATGCCATGCACTGGATGGATTTGTTGGATTCCCACAGAGTTTTCAAATCCCCCATCAATATTTCCTGAAGTAGCTGTAATTGACTTGGAGGAAGAAGACCTTTGCTTTCAGGTCTTTGATGGTTCTCTGCAACACACTTGACTATCCCACAGAACAGAGACAAAAGGGTTTGATTTATTTTTTTTTTTTGCCTGTTCGACTATGCCTGTGGAGTAGTTTATTTGATAGTATTTAAAAAAATAAAATTACATCCATGGCTTTATAAAAAAAACTTAAATTGCATAAAACGAAGCCCCACAACAATTGTTCCCTACCTATCGGTCATTACGAGTTAGGATGACATTAGAGGTTTTCATTAGGAGCATTAATCACCAGACTCTGCGGATGTATCTGATGTCTGGCCCAGTACTTGTGCTAGCATCCCCGAATCTCCGGTCTGCCCCTGTACTGGTCTTGGTGTCCCATTTGTGTGATTCCCTGCGGGTAATCCCATATCTGTAGGGTAGGGTTTCCCTCATGGTAAACCCCCTGGGCAGATTCCGCTCTGTCCATCTCTGTTGATAGTAGCTTCATCCCTACTCCCAGGTAGGACCTACCTCCGAGAACTATTCCATATGTAGACCCCTCTGGGGTCAGTCCATATCAGCATCTCCATGTCACCTCATTTCCAGTAGGATGTGGTCTTTATAGCTGCCTTCTCCTTGGGACCTAGGCTCCCTTCCCCAACATTTCCATCTAGCCTAGCTGAAAAAAAGAAAGAAAAAACTTTCTTCAAGTAAGTTTTTGTAGATAGAACAACAAGGCCTTCTCCAGCAGCGATGTACTCACCATTTGCCCCTCTCTGGGCATTAGAAAGGTTACGACTTGGCACGCCACGGCTTGTCAATATTTGCAAGCGCCATAAGTTTTAAAGGCATTCATACGTTTTAAAGTACACTTTCCATAGGGACCATTAATGTGATCGTGGCATAACTCGTAGTGACCGACAGATAGTGGCCAGGATCTTTTATAGCTGGGACCGCTCCATCTTTCAGCATCAAATGATGTGCTAATCAAGCATTGAACTGGGCCTTGTTTATAAAACTTTTGCCAACAAACACCCTTGTGACACTGCGTTGCTGCTTCAGAAAAACAAACTGCATCCACTGTTTACATGACGGTGGGTTCTTTAGGAAGCTGAACAAAGTTATCTTTCCTGAGCAAGTCCTGTACAGCACTGCTGAATGAAGCGCGTTGATGGGTGCGCTTTTGCTATCGCTCTGGTTCATGTGTGCGCGGGCAAGCTCTTCTGGGAGAAAGGCCCATGTAAGGAGTTTCACCCTCGTCTACATCTTGAAGAGCCATGATCCAAAAAAAAAAAAACTCTCCGAAACTTGTACAAACCTGGAAGTACGATTTTTAGCACTTTATCTCTTAGATAAAGTAGCACAGTAAAGATTACATTCATATGAATGCATTAGTGAGAGCGATTGTGTGTGTGAATTATTTCTACATTGTAGCGTCTCTCTAGTAGTAGTGACACTAGGATTTAGTTATCAACAAATATATGCTTAAACTTTTCAGTTTTCAGCTGCTGTTTGTGGTCTGTGTGCGTGCGTTACAGCAGCGCATTAGATTAGAACAGCCATTAACTTACCTGTACATTCAGCTGTTTAGAATGTGCGTTCTCCTGTTCAATTTCGAGCGTCCAGTAATATAATCACACATGTCTTGTGGACCTTTCGGAGTATACATTTATTTGTCATTTTAACTGTTTGGAAACGGTGCCTAAATGTGGAAGTCCTTCAAAGATGTGTTATCCTGTTGCGCCCTCTATAGGACAGGTGACTAGTCAACGTCAAGCTCAAAGCGTCATGGCAAAGCATTGAAGTCGATTAGTCGGTGCAACCCCTACTTGACAAAAAGTTAACTTTTACACTACAAGTTATAGATTCACATGTCAAATCCTTTGTGCAATACCGTTGTGGAAATAGTGAAGAACAGAAAAAGGATCAGTATCATTACATCAATTAAGCTAAAATTACACTGATTGTGAACGAAGCTAAGGGAAAACGAGATGACAGAGATAGAGATGAGAGAGATGATAAATGGATTTAGTCATGGATGGACGCATGCAAACTGGAAAGAGATTAAAAGAGAGAGAGACTGATGATAAGACTGCAAATGAAACATTTCTTTATCTCAAACTATCATGCAGTGAATCACAACAGTCAGTCTGGTCTGGTTGGGCGGCACAAAGCCAGTCCACTCAGCCTCCACATAATGACTGAACACCACTAAAAACACGGCTCGCCTTTTTAGTCTGTCCCTGTTCCTGCCGTCCAGCTGATTTCCCAGGAACCTGTTTTATCTCAGTCCTGGAGACAGGCTGTCATTTGAGGGCAGTTGCTCTTTTCTTCTCATTGTGACTTTTCAAAGAGTTCAGGAAGTCTAAAACACAATATGACTGAAACACCATGCCAGCCGTCAGATCGCTGCCAACGCTTCTTTAAGATTCCAGTTTGAACGTTGACGTCTCTAGAGATGTGCATTGCAATATGAAGATAATCTTCTCAAGGGACTTTGAAATGCTAGTAGCCATGCTGTCCCTGGTTTAATCTGAAGTGCGGTGTGGTGTTTTGTACCTTTTGTAGAAATAAAATCTCTGTTTATTGCCACACAACCAGCTCCTCCTGGAGCAACCTGGTTGTAAGAGTTTTGATTAAGAGCACAACATCGACAAGTTGTTCATGTGACCCTTAGCAAAAAGTAGTATACTTTAAGTTTATTTTATTAAGTTTACTTAAGTAACTTTATGTAGCAAGTATACAAAGTGTTCTAGTGTTCTAGTAGTATATTTGTAAGTGTACTGTTTCAATACTCCTTGGGACTAAATCGGGTACTTTTAGATAAACTTTAAGTATAACTGTAGCAAACTTTGAGTACACAACTAGTTTACCTCTATGTTTGTAGTTTGTACTGCAATTATAATAAAAGTAAACTTGATTTACTGATAGTTTACAAATTAATACTTTGTACACTTATACTGCAAGTATACTCATAAGTTTTCTTTAAGTGAAATTTATATCATACTTTAAGACTACTATGTCCCTATTTAGGTTTGGATTTGTATAAATTTCGTTACATGAATATCTGAGCATGCAAAACATACAAAGACAGAACAGTGTATCTGCTTGTAAACAAAAACATTTCATTCTAGCTTCATGCATTCTTTTTTTAAACACTTTAATGTGGGTAAGTTACAAAAAAAAGTTGATAGATGCAGGCTATGCACACTTTAACTACACAGAAATCCTTGCAAAATTCCAATCAGACAACGGATGAGAAGATTTCGCTCAAGAGCAATTGATGACATGGCTGAGAAGAAAATATTTTAGTGTAGGTATTATTATGGTTTTTATGACCTAGATGTACATTTTACCAGTTGTTACCTACAGTTTATACAAACATTATGGTCTTCGACCAGTGATTGATATTAGGGCTGTCGCGATAACCGCAAAATTGTAATACCGCGCTATTGACAAGCAAACCGCAGAGGAAAGATAGCAACCGCAGAAACCGCGGCAACTGCAGTGATCAGGGTTTTTTTTTTTTTTTTTTTTTTTTTTTAATGAGGCTGTGGCCTTATTGTTTTTTTTTTTTCAATTTGTCACTGTGCATTCAATGTTAAATAAATTAATGATACAATATGGTTCCGACTGTAATTTTCTCGTGAGCCGTTGTAGCTTTATGGTGCTTCGTTAGTTTTGAATAGGCCGGCTGAAACGATGGGAGGCGCTCGATCTCGTCCCAAAACCTAATGTCACGTTGCCAGTTTGGGAACATTTTGGCTTTCAACCCAATGAAAAGGGCGAGCCAGCGGATATAGATGAGCCGATATGCAAAATGTGCTGCAAAAAAGGTTCCTGTGACACTGCAATACATCTAATTTGAGGTCATCGGGACATTCTAAAACGCTTAACGGGAAAAACGCTTAATGTGGTTTAATGTACCAATACAGTGATATTAACAGACCAAACTCACTAAACATCATATTAATAAAGTATATTATCTACAAAAAAATCAGATGATCCCTGAATATGAATTCAACGCGTTTAATAACACGTTAAGCCTTTTCCTCTCATAGAAAACCATCATAATGCTTAACGTGTTATTAAACGACTTGCATTCATATTCAGGGATCATCTGTTTTTTTTGTTTTGTTTTTTGTACATTGTATACTACAACCCGAATTCCGGAAAAGTTGGGACGTTTTTTAAATTTTAATAAAATGAAAACTAAAAGACTTTCAAATCACATGAGCCAATATTTTATTCACAATAGAACATAGATAACATAGCAAATGTTTAAACTGAGAAAGTTTACAATTTTATGCACAAAATGAGCTCATTTCAATTTTGATTTCTGCTACAGGTCTCAAAATAGTTGGGACGGGGCATGTTTACCATGGTGTAGCATCTCCTTTTCTTTTCAAAACAGTTTGAAGACGTCTGGGCATTGAGGCTATGAGTTGCTGGAGTTTTGCTGTTGGAATTTGGTCCCATTCTTGCCTTATATAGATTTCCAGCTGCTGAAGAGTTCGTGGTCATCTTTGACGTATTTTTCGTTTAATGATGCGCCACATGTTCTCTATAGGTGAAAGATCTGGACTGCAGGCAGGCCAGGTTAGCACCCGGACTCTTCTACGACGAAGCCATGCTGTTGTTATAGCTGCAGTATGTGGTTTTGCATTGTCCTGCTGAAATAAACAAGGCCTTCCCTGAAATAGACGTTGTTTGGAGGGAAGCATATGTTGCTCTAAAACCTTTATATACCTTTCAGCATTCACAGAGCCTTCCAAAACATGCAAGCTGCCCATACCGTATGCACTTATGCACCCCCATACCATCAGAGATGCTGGCTTTTGAACTGAACGCTGATAACATGCTGGAAGGTCTCCCTCCTCTTTAGCCCGGAGGACACGGCGTCCGTGATTTCCAACAAGAATGTCAAATTTGGACTCGTCTGACCATAAAACACTATTCCACTTTGAAATAGTCCATTTTAAATGAGCCTTGGCCCACAGGACACGACGGCGCTTCTGGACCATGTTCACATATGGCTTCCTTTTTGCATGATAGAGCTTTAGTTGGCATCTGCTGATGGCACGGCGGATTGTGTTTACCGACAGTGGTTTCTGAAAGTATTCCTGGGCCCATTTAGTAATGTCATTGACACAATCATGCCGATGAGTGATGCAGTGTCGTCTGAGAGCCCGAAGACCACGGGCATCCAATAAAGGTCTCCGGCCTTGTCCCTTACGCACAGAGATTTCTCCAGTTTCTCTGAATCTTTTGATGATGTTATGCACTGTAGATGATGAGATTTGCAAAGCCTTTGCAATTTGACGTTGAGGAACATTGTTTTTAAAGTTTTCCACAATTTTTTTACGCAGTCTTTCACAGATTGGAGAGCCTCTGTCCATCTTTACTTCTGAGAGACTCTGCTTCTCTAAGACAAAGCTTTTATAGCTAATCATGTTACAGACCTGATATCAATTAACTTAATTAATCACTAGATGTTCTCCCAGCTGAATCTTTTCAAAACTGCTTGCTTTTTTAGCCATTTGTTGCCCCCGTGCCAACTTTTTTGAGACCTGTAGCAGGCATTAAATTTTAAATGAGCTAATTAAGTGGATAAAAGTGTAAAATTTCTCAGTTTAAACATTTGCTACGTTATCTATGTTCTATTGTGAATAAAATATTGGCTCATGTGATTTGAAATTCCTTTAGTTTTCATTTTATTAAAATTTAAAAAACGTCCAAACTTTTCCGGAATTCGGGTTGTACTTTATTAGTATAATGTTTAGTGAGTTTGGTTTTTAAAAATCACTGTCTTAGTACATTAAGCCACATTAAGCGTTTTCTTATAACGGTTTTCTATGGGAGGAAAAGGCTTAACGTGTTATTAAACGAGTTGCATTCATATTCAGGGCTCATCTGATTTTTTATAGATAGTATAATTTATTAGTATGATTTTTAGTGAGTTTGGTCTGTTAATATCACTGTCTTAGTACATTAAGTCATGTTAAGCGTTTTAGAGTGTCCCCTGTCATCCAGCGCAGCTGCCCCCTCAAGCATCAGATCGCGGAGCAACATCAAAAAGAACAGCTGAGACCGGCCGACAGTTAGGAGTAGCTGAAGCCTTTGCGAAATCTGTAAAATACAGCCGTGAAAGTAACAGGCATACCTGCTGAAGTCACGGACAACCTCTGCGTCAGTGCCCATACCCAAGTAGAGCTTAGATTCTCTGCCCGAGCCCGAGCTCGACCCGACCCGACCTGTGGGCCGGGCCGTGCCGATGTTTCCTGCCACCGTCCTCGGGCCGGGTCGGGTCGGGCCCTTAATAAAGCAATTCACGTGTCATGCGCAGCGTCTCGTCCACTCGCAGTCTCGCATGCGTGACGCATCACACCTGCTGTGCGTGCTGTACTATTCAGTAGAATAAGTGCAACATGGAGCTTGAAGAAGCAAAGAAAAAAATTAAAACAGGAGAATTAACTTTGAGCAAGTTTGGAGGAAAATCGGAGGTATGGAAACATTTTAAACTAGTCGTGGGGAGTGACAACATATGTGTTGGCTTTGTCTCGTGCATTAAATGTGGCACGCATATATATATATATATATATATATATATATATATATATATATATATAACTGCGCAGCTCCCCCGTAGCCTAAATGATCTAGCACAGCAGCACCTGCAGTAAAAAAAAAAAAAAAAAAAAAAAAAAAAACTGGCACCGCCCCTGGTTATAACGGCCCACATATTAAAAATGGTCGGGTTTAAATCGGGCTCGGGCTCATAATTACAGTGAACGTGTCGGACCGGGCCGGGCCGGGCTCTGACACAACGTGCTCGGGTAGGGTCGGGCTTGATTTGTTGGGCCCGATCTAAGCTCTATACCCAAGAGAGCGTGAGCAGATAACGAGCTCACACGCTATCTACATGAGGAGTGCATCGACTCCAGCGCGAATCCACTGTCCTGGTGGGCCAGTGGTGACGCGATAATCAGTCTAGATTTCCGCTGCTGTCCAAAGTCGCGCGCACATACATGTAATACATGTTAGAACTTGATTTCTTAAAAAAAAAAAAATTATTGGAAAACGCATGTTCTTGTTGCTGTTTGGCATTTAACAATAAATAAAAATGTTTTAAAACGTCTCTGTCAGTTAAAAAAAGCAACAATATATGCTACATAACTCAACGATAGAGCTTTTTATGCAGTAATATCAGGATAAATTAGGTATGTAAAAAAAAAAAAAAAAAAAACGGCGGTAATACCGCATATCGCGCTATTGAGCCACCCATAATAACCGCAGGGGAAATTTCTTAACCGCGACAGCCCTAATTGATATATCAAACATAATAATAGCAGTTAGACGTTGGATTTTGGTTGAAAATGAAAATCGGGTTGACGTCTTAATCCAACGACTGTTTGACGTCAAGCTCCAATGTTGGGCAGATGCTGAATTTTGGCTGGATTAAACCCCCTCCCCCCGCCCCCCCAAAAAAACACATAAAAAACTGTGAAATGCATGGCAGTACACGTATTACCAGCTTCACTTATTACTAACCAGTTTGACTTTATTTCTGTCAGACGTCAACAGAAGTACTTTTTTGAGAATTAACAGAGGTTTAGATGTTGGTTTTATCTGAAAATGTTTGGTTACCATTATTGTGATCAGTGTTTGCTTTAGTTGGGTAGTTTGACTCTTGGCTCAGTAAGTTTGTGGTTCCTGTAATAGTGTTTACCAAAACACATAATTTGTTATAAAAGGAGCCATAAACAAAGATAAAGTGATATCGTTTTCATCATCATGAAGAAAAATGGTTAAGGAAAATTATTTTTATCGTCATTGACCCAAAGTGGTTATTTATTATTAATGAACAATATTCAAGAGACAATACTTTCTTCCCTCAGATCAGACATTCAGAATTTTTATTTTTAAATACATTTTGGGAGAAAAAGCTTTCGACACACATAGACATCAATAATCAGTATATGAATCTCAACAATGGTGACATGCTTCATGCAGCAATGCATGCTGGGAGCCACCATAGTATACAACGCATGGCTCCCAGAATGCATTGCTGCATGAAGCATGTCACCATTGTTGAGATTCATACGCCGATTGTTGATGTCTGTGTGTGTCAGCATAGGTTAATTTTTTTTGGAGCTCTTGTTTGTTAAAAGATTTTAACTGATTGTTATAATACCGCTGGCTCTCATGTGGCAGAAACACAGGGTTTGTAATATGAATGTACTAATGGAACAACATAATTGTTAGATTAAAAAACATCAGCGAATCAGGTTATTTCATGATGATTATAAAACCATTAACAGGTAACAGCCATCACCTGATCTCATGTCACTTTAATTTTCTTGGATGCTGCAAATGTGCTCGACAAACAAACTGTCACAGCAGCCACAATAGCCAAAACATATAATAAGTGTTAAGAGCCCAACTAATGGAAACACTTATCACTGTTATGGTGTTTAACTGTTATGCTGTTATGGAAATTAAACACATTAGAGTTAAACCCCTGTTAATTTTCAATAAGAGCTTTTGTAGACGTCTGACAGAAATAAAGTCAGTCTGGTTAGTAATAAGTGAAGCTGGTAATGCTGTTTGTGGAGTTGTTTAATCCTCCTCTGCTGAGATCTTGAAATATTTAATGTGCTGCCATGCATTTCACCCATTGTTGCAGTGTGGTGCTTATTCCAACCAAAATTCAACGTCTGTCTGATGTCGGAGTTTGACGTCAAACAAAGTTGGGTTTAGACGTCAACCTGACTTTAATTTTCAACCAAAATATGACGTCTGACTGACGTTGGATTAGTTGGAGTCCAACGTCTTCCTGACGTCACATTGATGTACTGTGCCTGCTGGGTGGTGTTTCTTTTTCTTCTTCACTGAGTATCATCAGCATAACAGTGAAAGCTAACACCATGTTTCCTGATGATATCTCCCAAGGGTAACATGTAAAGCGTGAAGAGTAGCGGCCCTAGTACTGATCCTTGAGGTACTGCTAATGCACTTCCATTAATGCCAACAAAGTGTTCAAGTCTATCCAAAAGAATGTTGTGGTCAATTGTGTCGAACGCAGTGCTAAGATCCAATAAAACTAATAGAGAGATACACCCACGATCAGATGATAAGAGCAGATCATTTGTAACTCTAAGGAGAGCAGTCTCAGTACTATGATACGGTCTAAATCCTGACTGGAAATTCTCACAGATACCATTTTTCTCTAAGAAGGAATATAATTGTGTGGATATCACCTTTTCTGGTATCTAGGACAGAAAAGGGAGATTCGAGATTGGTCTATAATTAACTAGTTCTTTGAGGTCAAGTTGTATTTTTTTGATGAGAGGCTTAATAACAGCCAGTTTGAAGGTTTTGGGGACATATCCTTAATGACAATTATTAATTAATTAATAATAGTCAGAAGAGGATCTATGACTTCTGGAAGCACCTCTTTTAGGAGCTTAGATGGTATAGGGTCTAACATACATGTTGTTGGTTTGGAAGATTTAACAAGTTTATACAATTCTTCCTCTCCTATAGTAGAGAATGAGTGGAACTGTTCCTCAGGGGGTCTATAGTGCACTGTCTGATGTGATACTGTAGCTGACGGCTGAATGGTTGCAATTTTATCTCTAATAGTATCGATTTTAGAAGTAAAGTAGTTCATGAAGTCATTACTGCTGTGATGTTGGGAAATGTCAACACTTGTTGAGGCTTTATTTTTCGTTAATTTAGCCACTGTATTGAATAAATACCTGGGGTTATGTTTGTTTTCTTCTAAAAGACAAAATGTAATTGGATCTAGCAGTTTTTAATGCATTTCTGTAGGATAGGTTACTTTCCCGCCAAGCAATACTAAATACCTCTAGTTTTGTTTTCCTCCAGCCGCGCTCCATTTTTCAGGCTGCTCTCTTTAGGGTGCGAGTGTGGTCATTATACTATGGTGTCAGACTGTTTTCCTTGACCTTCCTTAAGTGTAAAGGAGTAACTGTATTTAAATAATAAAGAATAAATTATACTTAAGTAGCATTTTCAATGCAGGACTTGAGAGTATTTTTACAGTGTGGTATTAGTGCTTTATACATTATCAGGTAAAGGATCGTAATACCTCGTCCACAGCAATATATAGTGAGGTTAACTTATAACGTTACCCTCTTTGTGTTCAGTCTGCACAAGAACAAGCTTGTTTGCTTTGCGCCACTTTAAATACAAGATAAGCATCTTAAGCATCGATCTACATCAGAGCGTCCACGAATCTTTCTACAATGTTGTTGGCAGCACAGCCAGATTGATTTTTGAGAGGCACTTGGCAGTTTAGGATTGAAAAGTTAGCAATTATATTATATTAAAATATATTGTAATTTGGTTAATATTAATGCAACTGTAACAAAAGTAATTCGGCCTTCACAAGGTGACATTCCTTCAGATCCAACCCCTCAACCTAAAGTGAGTTTGACATCCCTCATTTAAATACTCCTCCCAAAAATGTTGTGTCTGAAAGGGAAATTCCTACAAATACATATACAGTAAGATCTGCCGCAAACATGACTGTGTTCATGCCTTTTGATCAATAATGTTACACTGTGTGACTATGTTTAGTAAATCCTGCCAGTAGGTTTATTTTAACACCAAAAGAGGGTTTGAGCTGGTGCAAGCTGTCAGTAAATCTGGAGATTTGCTAAATTCAGTGAGGTTTATGTTTAAAACAAGAATGAATAATACACTTTAATATGAACTTTAAATGACAAAGATTTTAAGATATATTTGCATAGTCCATAAGTATATAATGTAGAAGTAAACAGTACGCAGTTGTATTGTTTTTTGCATTCATCAGCATTGCTCTCTTTTAGATCCATTTTGATGGCTGGACAGATGAATATGATTACTGGATCGACGCAGACAGCCCAGATATTCACCCTGCCGGGTGGTGCGCCAAAACCGGACATCCACTGCAGCCGCCCATCAGTGAGTACAGACAGATATCACACTAGCAGTTTCCTTCCCACAGCAGCCGTTAGCTAATAGACCTGTTCGTGATGGAACAGCTGTTACAGATGTTAAGCAGCAATGCTTGAGGCCTTCGAAGACACTTGGCTATGGCCAGATCTTATGTGTAAAACAGGCAATGCACAAATAAATAATATTTTAATACTGCAAATCTCAATGGAATATTTGTTTATACTTTAAATGGATGATTCGTTTTATATACCTATTTAATATTGTGCAATATGCTAACACTATTGAATTCATTTAATATGTTCCAAATATTTTTCTATACAACCAAACAAGAAACTGACAAAGATTAGATCCTCTAGGCATGTATAATGCAGAGTAAATATGTTTTACACAGATGTTTTTACACTATGGTTTTTCGTTTGTTTTGAGAGAGAGAGAGAGAGAGAAAGCACTCACTGCATTTTTAGTGATTCAGACAAAACGTTCTGTTATCAGAATCCTAGATGTTGAGTTAATGGCCACTCTAACAGCGTTTCGTTTCGTATCATCTGTAAATAGACTGCCACAGACCCTCTAAATGTCAGCCATTTTCCTTGTCATTTAATAGAAAATCGTAGCCGGTAGAGAGAGAGAGAAGGAATGATGTAGGTATAAAAGAGGGATGGAGTGTTTAACAGTCCTCTCTCTTCCTCTCATGTCAATATCTTCTATTAGCTCCAGAGGATGCTGTTGAACAATGAGCTTTTCTCCAGTCAGTCTTCCTGATAATCTTCTTCTCCTTCTCGTTCTCATTCCCTCTGTGTCCATGGAAACGGATCGGAGCAATGTTTAAAAATCAGCAGCTGGCATCAGGGTGTGTGTGTGTGTGTGTGTGTGTGTGTGTGTGTGTGTGTGTGAGAGAGAGAGAAACGAGTGTGAGAAAAGAGAGAGAGACCAGGGAAAGAGAATATATCCATTCCAGTCTGTATATCTTTACATATGAAGTCTATATACATGCTCTATATAAATCTATATGTACTCTATTAATAACTCATGCACTGCACTGACACAGTTGTAGAAATGACACCACAACTGAGGGACATCCATAATTAAAAAGAAATATAAAAATGTATGCAAATCACTTCACACATAATATTTTGTAAAGGTTTATATTTTATACTTTTTTTTATTTTTATAATGGACTGATAGGTTAATTGAAGATTAGAAGTGTCAACCCTTTAAAGGGTATAAGATTAAATCTAAAACAAGGGAAAGAACCCATTCTAAATCTGTAATTGAATTTGAAGAATCTGAAGAAACAGCTCTCTTTTGTCTTGGTGAAGCTGGTGTTTAATTGAAAACTCTGTGTGCAAGCTGAGATTGTGGTTTCCAGAGTGAGGATGACGTATAATGTGTGATGTGTTTCTGTGTGTGTCCTCAAAGCTCCTCAGGACATGTTAGAGACGTCTGAGCAGAGCGGCTGTCCTACAGCAGGCTGTAAAGGAGTGGGTCACATCAGAGGAGCGCGCTACTCTGGACACCACAGGTCAGTGTGAATCTGTGTGGGAAGAAAACAACTCATTAATCACACAACAACATAAAGATGATATATTTTAAATGTGTTTAATGGCATCTGTTTACTAAGTAGCCTGTCTAGCTTAATTTTAATTCAAGCTACAAAAGTGAATCAGCGAGCAGAGCAGTGAGTGATTTCTCTTTTTCTTTTTTTTGTTCTAGTAGTAGTAGTAGCCCTTTATTGTCACTAGTCACAAGTACCAGCAAAATTAGCCATCAACCTGTCCATACATACACAACATACATACAATGGGGTAGACAGAACAGGAAGACAGGGAATTGAGGAAGAAATACAGCATAGCATTAGGGAAGTGAGGAGAAAAAAAACAACACCCAGACTATGCTCCTTTTGGGAGTAGAGTATGGGAACATGAAAAAACACCTCAGCAACAAAAGCACATACACCATAGACACACGACTTTGCAACTGGAGACGGAAATTGGGGGGGTTGAGGTAATCCAGTGCAGGCAGCAGTCGTCCTACCCTGCAGCTAGAAAGCGCTGGTCACGGACCCGCTTGACAGACTGGCGGTACAAAGCGGCGAAGGCGAGGGACGGGGGTGGGGAGGTGAGTGCATATCTGTATCTGTGTAAGAGTTTGTGTATTAGTAGGCCTGGAGAGTTGTGATTCTCTCTAGATGCCTCAGTCTTCAGATTATACAGCGTCACAGCAAGTTGCCATGGAGACAGCCTTGGCCAGGTCCTAGACAGAGTCAACAACAGTCAGCAGGTGTCTGAGGGAAACGGGTTGAGGAAGGCAGAGCGTCTCGTTGCCATGCTTTCCAAGGGGAAAATTTGTTATCCAGCCAAGGCCAAGCTGGGAGTGGAGCCGAAAGAAGATAAGATACCAGTTGTTTTGGTCTAGTAGCCGCATTCCAATTTAACGGTCACTATGATTGTCTTTTTTGGTCTCCAAATGGACAGATGTTCCCGTCTCCTGAATTTTCCGATAACCCAGGGCAAAGGCTAATCCAATCAGCAGAAGACCTGTTATCATGGTTCAGAATAGGTAGATGTCTTCAATGTCCTCCACGGAAAGAGCCGCCAGACACACGACCCGCCATCTCTCCCACGCGTCCATTGTGTAGCCAGCTCCTCGACGAGAAGATGGTGTCAATTGCGTTGAGAGACCAATTTATCAAATCCACTTTCTCCTGAGTCAAATCATTCTTTAATGCTGCAATGTATGTACTCTTTGGTAGAGCTGGGCAATATAGCTAAAAAAACTATCAAGATGTAATGTTTCATATCATTTGATATCAATAATTATAGAATTTATGTTTTTCACCTCATCACATTGTTTATTCAATGCAATAAAACAACAGCTGTCTATAAAAACCTGCATAATGTCTAAACTAATATTTATAAATCAAATATATTTCCGTAAATTGTATAAACGATAATGAACAAAACAGCATCATGTATTTATGCATAGCTTAATACAAATAGCCAAAGTGCAATCTTGATAATGAATGTAAACAGAATTTGTTTGTTCAACCCAAAGTGCAATCACACGATTGCATGTAAAACATTTTAGACACACACAAATTATCCACACAAAAGTTTTCTAAAAGTTGGACCTCTTTTAACTTTACATGGCTCTCTATTCATCTCTTGTGTGAGATGCAAATGCAACAGTTGTGCTTCTCAGAAACGCACCAAATATGCATTCTGTGTGAATGGCTTGGTTTGGGTTTTAACCTGACCAATATCTTCTCGGCTTTGAGCTTCTATATTTCGCAAATATTTTGAATGGAAAATTCAGCAGGGTTGCATCTTATGGGTTCAGCTGGATAAACTATCAAAAACATTCAAATGCAACAATTAAAATTACATCATCATCTTGTATCTAAAATTCAAATACACTGTTTTTGCATTCGAATGCGAATTTTATTTTAAACAACAACACGTCAAAAAGTCAGGTTTAACTTGAACAAATCATGACAGAAATGTACTAATAATAATATAATAAAGCAACAATAATAATAATTATTATTATAATTATAGTGTTATTGTTGTTGTATATATATATATTGTCTTACATTCTTTCTAAACATTCAGTCAGGCCTTTATTTTGGCAGAATTCTAATGAAATGCTGTTACTTAAGTTGCAGGACATGCAAAAATATAGTTGATACATAGATCACATTTGTTTTTAAATATTTTTTTATTTTATGTAAACCAAGCTGATAAAAGCATCCGATCATCACAGTGCTGCGCTTCACTCTGAGATGCAGTGCACCAGACTGTACAGTTGTTATTATTTTATTATTGTCTTTTTATTCATTTTTATATTAATAAAATATAAATATATATATAAATCACAAAAAAAATCGACAGTTATTTGATGAAATCACAGTCTTTGCTTTGATAATCACACTGAGCTATATTGTGATTATCACACAGCCGCATTTATTTTTATTTGACACTTTATATAATTAATAACTACATTTTCATCAGGTCACACTGCCCTGAGCAAAACAGAATAAACGATATCTAGTACATGCATAATCGAAATGCAATGACTTCATGAATGTAAGACTTCTGCTCTGATTTAAGATCTTTGTTGGCCTTAATTTGTGGAAGTATGCATTAAGTCTTTAAGACCTGTGACTTACTAATAAAAGTGATACAAAGCAGCTACTGAGCTACAGTGATAGTTGTTAAGTCTGTGAAATGACCTGTGTTTCCTGGTGTTTCAGTGCTGTGGGTTGCCCGTATTCTGACATCAACCTGAACAAGGACTCGGTTCTGCCGGATCGCTTGAGCGGAGAGATGCCGGGAAGCGGAGTGGGTCGGCCACGCAGAGCAGAACCGAACACTGAGATCTCAGCTGACGCTAATGAGTGAGTGTTCATTTCTCTGATGGGGTCTGAACTGACTGTATGTATTTAATGATTCTCACAGCACAGCCATGACTGTGTGATGCTGAGACCCATCTTAAGTGACTCATACACAGTTGTTACAAAAGCTGCAAACATTCATCGATGTTCTAGAAGATCATGTAATGCATCAAGAGCTTTCATCTGTTATATGTGTGTCAATTCAGCAAGAGGTTTATAAACTGGGAATACTATGCACATTTATGCTACACTATGCAAATGTATGCATATGATTGTCCACATTAACACACCTATACCTGTTCAGTCTTCAGTAACTTGGTGGGGACTTGATTAAAGAGCAGAGTTTAGCCAGAAACTACAAAGTTGATTTACAGTAGCAAAAACAGCCATTTGATTCTAGTCTAAAGCAGATGTGAGTGGCATTTTGTGGTGCATTAAAACTAAATGACTTGCGTTATAATTAATGAAGCGGTCTGCACTCTTGAGCTGCACCTTCAGTTGACAGTTTCAATAAATGTCTTATTCATTACCTCAGAGTATGCTCATGATGTTTCTGGCCTACTAATCTGAATGGTTCTTTGTAGCTAACCGTGTCAGAGATGGAAACCCGAGTCTGAGCTTGAGTGTCACTCAATCTGAACAGATTTTAAAACACTAGCCATCATAGACTTTCTGACTTTGTAAATTGTTAAAGAGAAAAAGAGAATAAATTGGGCATCTTGCACTACAGAACTGAACATAACACACTAGCTAGTTTCGTGTTGGCAGATTTTAGGCTGACGGCGTATGGTTTGGTCCCTGTAGCTGCTTCAGTTATATGAGAAGACATGAAAACAATCAATAACAGTTTGTTTTGCTCATTGACATGTTAATACAATAACAAACCGGTGCCACCCATACTGTACATCATTCATTCAAGGTCGAGGTTGGCATGAAAGTTAAAGCAAATTATGATGCAACGTTCTGCATTACCAACACATAAGAAAAAAAGTTGATCTTAATTAATCTAAACTAATAAGCATGGACTATTTCAACGTTCTGCTCTGTGTCAACAGCTTTTCCCATCAGTTATTTCACGTCTCTCCACTCTTTAGTGCCCAAAAGCAATTCAGGTGATCTGACTACATTATTATCAGGTGATCGACATTATTCATTCAGCACCTGTAGATTCATATTTCTGTTATATTTCCATTTCCCATATCTCATAGGCAAATACACAAAAACATTCAGCTCAGTGCCTCAAACAAAACTGTTGAGTATATTTTTTAAACATTCTTTAAATGTTTTTTTTTTTTACTTAAAAAAATGATTGCAAGAAACTTGAATAGAAAATAGTGGACACAAAATAAAAATTTGACTCAGGTGTATAGTATGGTCACTTTTATAATTGTAATCTGGGATTTAAATTGGTATATTAATGAATTAATTTATTTTAAGGTGAGCTCAGTAAAGAGTAACGCTTGCTCTTGTAAATAAATGAGCACATTATCATGAACAGCACCTGTGAGGACTTTGTCACGCCTGGCTTCTTTCACACCTTCAGTGAAGTGTTCATTTATCACCGTCTCGCCTCTGTTTCTCCAGCAAACCCATCACCTCTGCCCCATCACACCTGGATAAACCCAGCACGCCGCTGAAGAAGCCCATCGCCACAGAGACCAAGCGAAGGTTAGGCTCAGTCACTCTCTTGGTGACTGATTTGGCATAAACTCTTCACTTTTATATTGCTCTTCTCATCCGCTAACATTAGGCCGTTTTGATTTAAATGCTGTTTAATGCCTGACGATTGTGTTATTTTACATATGCATCTTCTGACGTACACAGTCACTTGTTTCTGCTTCTTCTTCTTCTTCTACGCCATGTTTGATCCAGAGATTCAGTACTCTTTCAGAAGATGTGTAATAGGGCCTCATTATGGATATTATTCTCCATATTATATCCATATTGGTGAAAACGCAGAAATTCCAAAAAATTGTCAATGGCAGGGAAAGAGCTAAGTAGATGAGTACAAAAAATACAAAAACATGATTTTATACAAGGAATTATATATCATAGTAATGAGAAAGAAATGTTTTGCATTGCAGTAATGAGAATGTCAGGTGAAAAGTTATTGACTGGACAGACACTGCTGACACACGCCGATCGACACAAACAGCTGTCCTTGACACTGTCTAACAGACGGACTCTTGTTTACTCCGAGTAAAATGACCCTTCTCAGTTGTGCTGTTGACATAATGACCTGTTCGTCAGCAAGCTTTCATTTGCACCCAAACATGTTGCTGGAAACTGAAACAAAGGAAGGTCCGAGCCATCGCTCACTGCGTCATGACTGAGATGCTTTAAACAACTTTCTCTGAAGATACAGCTTTATTCATTCTGTTCTGCGTTTCACAAATGGCCTTGAAATTGTTCTGTTTCTTTACAGAAATGATTTGTATAATGAGCTTTATATTACACAAGAAATATATACAAAATCATACCTCGGCTAGAATTACTTGTTAGGAACTTTGTGCCGAACCAATCTGGGCACACAGAATAGATGCTCCTGGTTAAATGAGCTAAATTCAAAGCCGTGGCTGTGTTCGAAATGGAATACTAGCTTGCTACCGTCGACACAATCTGATGTCACATGACTTCTCCATGTTGCATGTTTAATTCATTGAGTGGTGTACAGTGTTCATCTCTGAAATAAAAACAGCTGTTCTCACGTGCAGTACTGGGGTGTTGTAGTAAATTTGTCCTGTGCAAACTCTGATGATGTCACGGTCTCCTGATGATATTCTCTGTCAGGGTTGGTCGGCCCTGTAAAGTCCGGAAGGTGGAGGAGCTGCCTCAGGAAGAGGAAGTGGAGAGTGAGGTGTCATCAGTCACTGAAACCAAAGGTAGATCTACACCACCCTCTCTGTGCTGAATGTCCATTTGGTGGACAGTATTGAGCCTTGAAATGACCGAATCAGAATCAGAATGAGATTTATTGCCAAAAATGTTTGCACACACAAAAAATCCTTGCGAATAAAGAGACATTTAGAGAGTGAGAAAAGAGAGGGGAAAAAACAGAGTAAATAAATGAGCAGTGTCATTTAAAGTGGTTTTAATACATGTGGTGAAAGTTACTCTAATGACACGTGTAATAAAAGTATTGTAATAAAATTAAGAGAAAAAATAGGTTGTAAGCTTGATGTTTTAATTTTAAAACAAGGAAATACCACTTGCCCATGAGAAAAGAGAACGCCTTCAGAATCAGTGTCTGAAGCATGTGAAACTCACAGATGAGCTGACATTATTTCAGTTAATCACAGCTGCTCTATTTCTTTCTGTGATGACTCACTCCTTCTTTCTTTCTGCCTTCCTGTTTCTTGCTGGGATTGAGTCTCTTTCCAGAAAAATTGGTCTTCCCTTCCTTCTCTGTGGCTGGTTATCTAAAGGTTTAGTGGCAGTCGCTAATGAGGAAGAGGGTTGGATTCAAACCATAAGCTCTTTGTTCCTCAGCTTTAAAAGCTTTTTAACTTGCTCCGGTCACACGCGTCTGAGAATAGAAGATGTGAGAACCTCAGCTTCTGTACTTGGATAAATTGTGGGCGTCGCGAGTGGTAATCTACAAGGGCTCCAGCCATGGATATTTGTTATTTAAGAAAAAAAATAATGAGGATGTTGAAGATCTCATTGGAAAAGAAGTTTATTGCAGCATAGCAGTGACAAAGTAGGAAGCAGACAAGTGGAATCACATTTTATCTAGCTATGATTTTTTGCATTTATTAATTTATCAGGTGCTTTAATTTTCATTGACTTGCATATAAAGAATACAATATAAGCGTTTCATCCTGAGTAGGTAGAAATAGAGTAATGCTGCAATACAAAGGTTTTTTTTATATATAAGAGAAGAGAGGGGAAGTGTGCGTTGGGATCATTAAAAACCAAAAGCACTGCTGCATTTTGGATCATTTGCCGAGGTTCGGTTGAAGATTGTTGTATTAGTGAAGTCGAGAGATAACAAGAGCCTGGATGAGAAGTTTGTATTTAAAAATACCTGATCTTCTTGAGGTTAAATAATGCAAGTCAGCATGACGGGGCTGCAGGGCCTACGGTTGTGGCTGTTGATGTGACTTTGACACAATTCAAGACAACATACCGTGAAGGATCCACCTGTGAAGTGGGACACAGAGCAGTCTGGTGATATTTGATTAATTGTGTCGTGAGCTGCTGACAGATCCGCAGAATGAGGGCAGATGGTTTGGAGGCAGCTCCTGCAAGCCTCGGGGATTGTGTGTAGGTTTAGAGTGGGTTTGAAGCATTGGAGTTACCCGAGCCTGATTGAGTGTTTTGGGGGAAAATGCCAGGGAGGACAGATGTGTCAATGATGTGTGTGAGTGTTGGCCAAAAATATTTGAACTGAACTGGCCAGGAGCAGGAGACTGTGTACATGTGTGAGAATATTGATATGTGTGCACATGGGTGTATGCAGGAATGTCCATATACAGTTAATTCAGCCCTGCCCTGGAGTTAAGTGAGACTGGGTGTTGTGGAGTAATTGTGTCATTCCCACTTTATTCCCCATTATACATGCCTTGATGTATCAAACTAGTTTTTTCTTTTAGCATATAATTCCAATGAAATGAGCCTTAGGGTGAATTTAAAAGTAGCTCAAAAAATATAAATAACTTCTTACTGATAATATTCAATGATATTATAAATTTAACTGCACTAAGATTTTCAGATGGGAACTATATTTGAACTGAATTAGGCTGGATAATGACACTAACTTTGCAGCATCAACGCTGTTAGTGAACTGAATTGAATTAATATTGAACTAAAGTGGGCTGCACAATGACACTATTGTCTTCTGTAGAGCTACTTCACAGCTAAATAGTAATATGAAATACATTTCTTAATAAATTTTACATTAACACTAATTTTCCCATCTACCAATGTGAAGATGTTTTGAAAATCTGTATTATATTTGACTTTTACACTGGCATCCCATAATGCACTCTGAGAATTAAAAAGCATAGCACAGATACTGTTCCCTTAATAACAAAATTATACAAAACAAACACACTGAAGAGACAGTACCTGACATCTGCACTGTTGTTGCTGCTTCATTTGTCTTTGAGTTTCACATGTGAGTTTATGCAATTTTTCATTGGAATATTTTGGAACACATTAGAGAGTGATTTAGAGAATTTGATACAGGTCTTAAAGACTGCAAGAGCAAACACGGTATTGTCACTTAGATATCTAGTTGTATTCAACAGCATGTTTTTATGAATTCCCTTGAGGATGTGCTTTTATGACAGCTAATGACATGGATAGAGCCAATATCAGAGATGATTACAGTGTTTATATAACAGGCATCAGATGGTGCCCACTGGCTATGTGCTCCACTAATTGATGTCAGAAAGTGAGCAGCCATAGTCTCTTAACTCTTCAGTGAATATTCTGCATTGACTTCTCTGGCTCAATCACAGTGTCATTTAGAGAACCCTACTCAAACTAAAGTACAGGCATGTTTTCTTAAAGTCATTTAGGACTGAATATAAGGGTGCTGTCACACTTGGTCCAAACCTGAGTTACAACCCGAATTCCGGAAAAGTTGGGACGTTTTTTAAATGTTAATAAAATGAAAACTAAAGGAATTTCAAATCACATGAGCCAATATTTTATTCACAATAGAACATAGATAACGTAGCAAATGTTTAAACTGAGAAATTTTACACTTTTATCCAATTAATTAGCTCATTTAAAATTTAATGCCTGCTACAGGTCTCAAAAAAGTTGGCACGGGGGCAACAAATGGCTAAAAAAGCAAGCAGTTTTGAAAAGATTCAGCTGGGAGAACATCTAGTGATTAATTAAGTTAATTGATATCAGGTCTGTAACATGATTAGCTATAAAAGCTTTGTCTTAGAGAAGCAGAGTCTCTCAGAAGTAAAGATGGGCAGAGGCTCTCCAATCTGTGAAAGACTGCGTAAAAAAATTGTGGAAAACTTTAAAAACAATGTTCCTCAACGTCAAATTGCAAAGGCTTTGCAAATCTCATCATCTACAGTGCATAACATCATCAAAAGATTCAGAGAAACTGGAGAAATCTCTGTGCGTAAGGGACAAGGCCGGAGACCTTTATTGGATGCCCGTGGTCTTCGGGCTCTCAGGCGACACTGCATCACTCATCGGCATGATTGTGTCAATGACATTACTAAATGGGCCCAGGAATACTTTCAGAAACCACTGTCGGTAAACACAATCCGCCGTGCCATCAGCAGATGCCAACTAAAGCTCTATCATGCAAAAAGGAAGCCATATGTGAACATGGTCCAGAAGCGCTGTCGTGTCCTGTGGGCCAAGGCTCATTTAAAATGGACTATTTCAAAGTGGAATAGTGTTTTATGGTCAGACGAGTCCAAATTTGACATTCTTGTAGGAAATCACGGACGCCGTGTCCTCCGGGCTAAAGAGGAGGGAGACCTTCCAGCATGTTATCAGCGTTCAATTCAAAAGCCAGCATCTCTGATGGTATGGGGGTGCATAAGTGCATACGGTATGGGCAGCTTGCATGTTTTGGAAGGCTCTGTGAATGCTGAAAGGTATATAAAGGTTTTAGAGCAACATATGCTTCCCTCCAAACAACGTCTATTTCAGGGAAGGCCTTGTTTATTTCAGGAGGACAATGCAAAACCACATACTGCAGCTATAACAACAGCATGGCTTCGTCGTAGAAGAGTCCGGGTGCTAACCTGGCCTGCCTGCAGTCCAGATCTTTCACCTATAGAGAACATTTGGCGCATCATTAAACGAAAAATACGTCAAAGACGACCACAAACTCTTCAGCAGCTGGAAATCTATATAAGGCAAGAATGGGACCAAATTCCAACAGCAAAACTCCAGCAACTCATAGCCTCAATGCCCAGACGTCTTCAAACTGTTTTGAAAAGAAAAGGAGATGCTACACCATGGTAAACATGCCCCGTCCCAACTATTTTGAGACCTGTAGCAGAAATCAAAATTGAAATGAGCTAATTTTGTGCATAAAATTGTAAACTTTCTCAGTTTAAACATTTGCTATGTTATCTATGTTCTATTGTGAATAAAATATTGGCTCATGTGATTTGAAAGTCTTTTAGTTTTCATTTTATTAAAATTTAAAAAACGTCCCAACTTTTCCGGAATTCGGGTTGTAGATTGCTCACCCTCCCCTTAGGGTTTTTATTAAATAACAAAAAAAAACTACTCTAACAGGGGAATACTCTGTAAAGGGAAGACAAGTAAGGAGAAGACATAAATAGAAAAATCAACATGACCTCAGGAACATTAATCCGAACCCCGAAACTAAACTGAAACTAAACTACACAGGAGTGCTGAGATCTGAACACCACACTGTGCACACGCAATCATGCATCGGGAGTCCTAGTGGACAGCCAAGGCAGAGCCGCAGGGACAGACCAGGGAGGCTGTGGTGGGTCAGGGACCCCAGTGTAGTGCCAAGGGTGAAGCTAGAGGAAGGCAGGACCTGGACCATGGAGGTTCCGAGGCTGAAACAGATTCTGGGACTGCCTCTATGAGCAAGACGTAGAGCAGGCTACAAAATAAATGGGAAAAACTCCGGCAAGACAAGACACGACACAGTTGGGAGCAAACAAGACATTGGGAACAGTAATCCGAACCCTGAAACTAAACCAAAAGTAAAATAGACAGGAGTGCTGGTGTCCAAATACTACACTCCATACTCACAGCATATTACACGGACCGTAGAGCACACGGCCCAAGCACACTGGAGCCCTGGCAGATGGCTAAGGTGGTATTGTGGGAGGGACCAGGGAGAATCCGACTGGTTGGGAGTTTTGCTGGATGGCCAGGTTGGAGCCGGAGTGACTGACCAGTAAGGCTGCAAGGGGTCTGGAACACCAGTAGAATGCTATTGTGGTACTGCTGGGGACACACCAGGATGGCTCCAGCATATCAGGAATGCCTAATGATAGCCAGGGCAAAGCCAGAGGAAGCTAGAACATGGGCAGAACCTGGACTCTAAGGCTAGAATGGATTCTGGGACTGCCTTGGTGGCCGAGACAGGCAGAGTGGGATGCAAAATAAAACACAAACTACTCAATAAGGGGAAATACTTTGGCAAGACAAGACACAACACAACTGGGAGCAAACAAGACCTCGGGAACAGTAATCCGAACCCTGAAACTAAACCAAAACTAAACTAGACAGGAGTTGTGGAGTCCAAACACCACACTCCACACACACAACATATCACATGGACCTAGACCACACAGTCCAAGCACACTGGAGCCCTGGCAGATGGCTGAGGTGGTATCATGGGAGGGACGAGGAAGAATCCAGTGGTTTGGGAGCCCTGCTGGACGACCAGGTCGGAGCCAGAGTGACTGACCAGGGAGGCTGCAATGGGTCTGAAACCCCAGTGGTATCCTAGGGTGGGCCTGGTGGGACCGAACAGGATGGCTCTAGCAGACCAGGAACCACCACCAATGACCAGGGCAAACCCAGAGGAGGGCAGAACCTGAACTCCAGGGCTGGAACGGATTCTGGGACTGCCTTGGTGGCCGAGACGGGCAGAGCGGGCTGCAAAATAAAACAAAAACTACTCTGTAAGGAGAAATACTCTGTCAAGGCCAGGCAGGATATGGCAGGACATGACACGATAAAACTGGTTACCAACAGGAACTCGGGAATATTATTCAAAACCCCGGGACTAAACTGAAACTAAAAAAGGCAGGAGTTCTGGGGTAAAAAAAAAACAATGCTCTGCACACACAACATATCACATGGCCTAGAGTTCACACATCCCAAGCACGCTGATGAATGGCTAAGTTGGTGTTGGTGGGAGGGACCAAGGAGGATCCAGTGGGTGAGGAAATCTACTGGATGCCCAGAGTGGAGCTGGAGGGACAGACCAGGGATGCTCCAGTTGGTCGGGAACCCCAGCAAAGTGACAGGATGACCAGAATGGCGCCAGCAGATCAGAAACCTCAGCAGATAGCCAGGTCAACGACGGAGGACAGAACCTGAACTCCAGTGCTAAAATGGATTCTGGGACTGCCTCCGTAGCAGAGACAGAGAGAGCTTCCTGCCAAATAAAACAAAAACTGCCCCATAGGGCACTAATCCCACGTAACTCTGCACATGGTCATGTCTCCATGCTCTGCCACCCCAGACTTTTTGCAGGCCACTGTGTCTACTGGCACTCTGAATTTGAGAATGACATTGGCCATTTGTCACAGCTGTTAACATTAATTCCCACCAATTTCAGAGCTGTCTCAGTTGTCATATAAAGAAAGGTGTTCTTCAAAGAAAGCAAAAATACAAGCATTCAAAGTTCCTTAAGACTAGAAACACAGCATCCGGATGGGATGGGAGTCCTGTCATGGCATTTTATAAAACCAGTAAGCTACTCAAGCTGAGTGATACTGTAGTTGATATTGGTCAAAGGGAAGTCGTGGCCTACTGGTTAGAGAGTCGGACTCCCAATCGGAAGGTTGTGAGTTCGAGTCCCGGCCCAGCAGGAATTGTGGGTGGGGGGAGTGCATGTACAGTTCTCTCTCCACCTTCAATACCACGACTTAGGTGCCCTTGAGCAAGGCATTGAACCCCCAACTGCTCCCCGGGCACCGCAGCATAAATGGCTGCCCACTGCTCCGGGTGTGTGCTCACAGTGTGTGTGTGTGTGTGTGTGTTCACTGCTCTGTGTGTGTGCACTTCGGATGGGTTAAATGCAGAGCACAAATTCTGAGTATGGGTTGGCTGAATGTCATGTCACTAAAGGGTTCATATTGTGCTTAACTTCAGTACATGTATTAACTTCACTGTTATACCGCATAACCACACCTTGGCTAATTTGTAGAACCTCACAATTGACTTGATATTTGATATATTTGCAAACTGACCTTGTATGTAGATCTAATTTTCCTTTAGTGACGTGACATTCAGCCAAGTATGGTGACCCATACTCAGAATTCGTGCTCTGCATTTAACCCATCCGAAGTGCACACACATAGCAGTGAACACACACACACTGTGAACACACACCCGGAGCAGTGGGCAGCCATTTATGCTGCGGCGCCCGGGGAGCAGTTGGGGGTTCGGTGCCTTGCTCAAGGGCACCTAAGTCGTGATATTGAAGGTGGAGAGAGAACTGTACATGCACTCCCCCCACCCACAATTCCTGCCGGCCCGAGACTCGAACTCACAACCCTTCGATTGTGAGTCCGACTCTCTAACCATTAGGCCACGACTTTATTGGCATTATATTGACATATATACAGTATGTGTTCTTAAAATGTTCTGTTTCTGTTCGCACTTCAAAAAAAGGGTCTGTCAGAGTGATTAACTATAAAAGGCAGATAGTGGGGAAGGGTCTTATCTCAATGTCTGGCCTCCAGAGCTGAGCACAACAGCTCGTCAACGCTGTTCATGCCACTATAAGTGCACTATGAACCAGTTTTACCAATATCTGTTGAAAAAAGTGATGCTGTCTGGGTGAATTTAAATGGCTTTTTGCACTCTTGAAGGGTGCTGCTGGAATACTGCTGGAATTCATAGGGAACTTCTGAACAAAAGTGAAAAGAGCAACTTCAACCAGGTGAAGTGCACAAAAGAAGTGATTTTGTCATTTATGGTCAAGGTAGTGAATTCAAAGGGGCATTTACTCTTACGCTTGGGATTACAAACCCTCAAATTGCTTGTGTACTCTTTATTTAACAAATATCAGTCACTTAAACAGTTAAATGATAGAAACTTCAGCCGATTAGACCTGCCGCTGTCTGTGATGTCAGCAATAATTATCAAACAGCAATAATACTGTGAAAAAGTTAGAGAAATATCTTAATGCTCTTTTCTGGGAAAAAAAATGTTTAAATCTCAAAAATGTTTTCTTTATTCTTTATTGCTGACTGTACTTGTTTTGAAGCTATAAATGTATAGTTGGTTGAAAACTACATCACTACATGGTTTTCTAATGGTTTCAAACATTACTTTTATCATTACAATAATTATAATAATATTTAAAGTAATTAATCAGTTAAAATAAGTTGAAGCAATATTTTGTACAGTCGTGGCCAAAAGTTTTGTGAATTACATAAATATTGGAAATGGGAAAAGTTGCTGCTTAAGTTTTTATAATAGCAATTTGCATATACTCCAGAATGTTATGAAGAGTGATCAGATGAATTGCATAGTCCTTCTTTGCCATGAAAATGAACTTAATCCCCAAAAAACCTTTCCACTGCATTTCATTGCTGTCATTAAAGGACCTGCTGAGATCATTTCAGTAATCGTCTTGTTAACTCAGGTGAGAATGTTGACGAGCACAAGGCTGGAGATCATTATGTCAGGCTGATTGGGTTAGAATGGCAGACTTGACATGTTAAAAGGAAGGTGATGCTTGAAATCATTGTTCTTCCATTGTTAACCATGGTGACCTGCAAAGAAACGCGTGCAGCCATCATTGCGTTGCATTAAAATGGATTCACAGGCAAGGATATTGTGGCTACTAAGATTGCACCTAAATCAACAATTTATAGGATCATCAAGAACTTCAAGGAAAGAGGTTAAATTCTTGTAAAGAAGGCTTCAGGGTGTCCAAGAAAGTCCAGCAAGCGCCAGGATGGTCTCCTAAAGAGGATTCAGCTGCGGGATCGGAGTGCCACCAGTGCAGAGCTTGCTCAGGAATGGCAGCAGGCAGGTGTGAGCGCATCTGCACGCACAGTGAGGACAAGACTTTTGGAAGATTGCCTGGTGTCAAGAAGGGCAGCAAAGAAGCCACTTCTCTCCAAAAAAAAACATCAGGGACAGACTGATCTTCTGCAGAAAGTATAGTGAATGGACTGCTGAGGACTGGGGCAAAGTCATATTCTCCGATGAAGCCCCTTTCCGATTGTTTGGGGCATCTGGAAAAAGGCTTGTCCGGAGAAGAAAAGGTGAGCGCTACCATCAGTCCTGTGTCATGCCAACAGTAAAGCATCCTGACACCATTCATGTGTGGGGTTGCTTCTCATCCAAGGGAGTGGGCTCACTCACAATTCTGCCCAAAAACACAGCCATGAATAAAGAATGGTACCAAAACACCCTCCAACAGCAACTTCTTCCAACAATCCAACAACAGTTTGGTGAAGAACAATGCATTTTCCAGCATGATGGATAAGGCAAAAGTGATAAGTAAGTGGCTCGGGGACCAGAATGTTGAAATTTTGGGTCCATGGCCTGGAAACTCCCCAGATCTTAATCCCATTGAGAACTTGTGGTCAATCCTCAAGAGGCGGGTGGACAAACAAAAACCCACTAATTCTGACAAACTCCAAGAAGTGATTATGAAAGAAAGGGTTGCTATCAGTCAGGATTTGGCCCAGAAGTTGATTGAGAGCATGCCCAGTCGAATTGCAGAGGTCCTGAAAAGTTTAGCAGCAAACTTTTTGAAAACTAATATTTATGTAATTCTCAAAACTTTTGGCCATGACTGTACATTTTGTATCAATTTTGTATCTGTCAGAGTTGGTCTGCAACACACATAAGACACAAATAATTTTGCCAACTCACGTATGTGTAGTATGTTGTAACCATATTGGGTATTGTCAGTATTAACGGATGTTGATTATAACAATTTTTAAAAAATGCTTACACACAGTTTTTGAAACTTTGACTCTATTTTTCTAAACTCCACACACAAAACACACTCTGAACAAGATGGTGCCGTTGTGTGTGGCCCGCCGTCTGATGTAATCTGCGTCTCTTAGTTTGTTTATGTCTGTGTGTTTTTGGTTTCTTTTATGGCAAGTCGTATTGCTTCTTTTAGTCTACAACTGGCAAATGCTCTTAAATCTTAGATATTCCTCTGAAGTGTTACTTAATCAAATTCAGAAAGGATGATGGCACTTGCCTACTCCCTTCCTAGGATCCCTGCCGGCTTGTTTGAACCAGTCACCATATCATCTTCCTGTGAAAAAGCGCCTGAAAAGACGGGGTAAGCAGGGCAGTGTGACCATTAAACTTAAACTTCTGCTTCTGACAAGCAGAGAGTTGAATGTTAATCTGGATCTGCCTACGAGGGAACCGCTCCAACATCTGGTGTTCATCTGCTGGGGTTTACTTCTGGAACGTACCCATTCTACCGAGCTTGCGTGATCAACGGCCTCTTCAACGCTCGCCTCACCTTACCGTTGCAACGTTTCTATACATCATCTTCGCCTTCTGCATAGAACAACGCAGCTGTTTTAAGGCAGTGCAGATAAAAATGGCATTGGTCAATGCGAGATCTGTAATAAATAAGACTTTTATTCTTAAAGACTTGACTTCCCAAGCCCTGGATTTTCTATATATCACGGAAATGTGGCTTCCCAATGGAGATTCAACTAATTTCTCAGAGCTTTACATTTTTTTATTTCCCCCACTCTGGGAGAAGGAGTGGCAGTTTGGTCTCAGTTTTTAAAGACAGTTTTCAATGTCAGGCCATACAAAGAACTACATATAACCGCTTTGAATTGCAGGTACTGGTGTTGAACTCCAACACTCTGTTAGTTGTTGATGTGTTCTATAGGCCTCCTAAGCCACACAAATACTTTTTAACAGATTTCAATGCTGCCCCCAAAACTCATTTGCAAAAGACTTTATTAGGTTAAACGTTTAGTTCAGCCAAAAAGGAAAATTATGTCATTAATAACTCACCCTCATGTCGTTCCAAACCTGTAAGACCTCAGTTCATCTTCAGAACACAGTTTAAGATATTTTAGATTTAGTCCGAGAGCTCTCAGTCCCTCCATTGAAACTGTGTGTACGGTCTACTGTCCATGTCCAGAAAGGTAAGAAAAACATTATCAAAGTAGTCCATGTGACATCTATGGAAGCATATGGGTAGCAATATTCAATTTGGAATGTAATATGCAAAATGACAATGCAACATGTAAAATGAAAATGCATTTCTGTATTTACATTTTCCAATACATTTGTGCCACGTTTGAGCAAAATGAAAATGAAAATTAAATTATATAATTTTCATTTTCCATTTCATACACTAGTTTTAATATGTAAAATGAATACTAATTTTAACGCTTTATAAGGTGCAAAATTAAAATGAAAATGTATTACAGAAATGATTAGATAGATATGTATAACATGTTCAAGGAAAAACTGTGGCAAAATTATCATTCAAATGCTATTTTTCTTAATTGCATTAAAACTCACAGTCAAGACACTTACAATGGCATTTTCATTCAATGTCCCGCAATGAATGTAGCAAAATTCAATGTGCACATTGAAAATGCATTCCGAGCCGATCACGTGTCCGCCCCCTCCCGCCACGTCAATCACTGCATGAACAAGGCGGGGCTTGCAGAAGGTCAAGAGACTCAAGAGGATTCAAGTGTGAGAACATGGACAAGACAGTTGGTCCGTGTACGTCATAGGTATATATCTATGCGTGTACGTTTTGATCATTTCGGTTTATGGCTTCAATATTTCATTCGCACTTGTGGGCGGAGCTGAAACGCTGCTTTCATCTGATTGGTCAAATCGCTCCACCTTCAGCTGGTCTTTTCATTCTTTCAGGCAGAATAAGAGTCAGTGCGAGTGCGGCACTGTAATGTCTGAAACCACCGCTCACTGTTAATTAGCATAATATTTGAATCAGATGTTGCTGGACACATAATTCGCGCTGCTGCGACCTGCAAATTATTTCTAGGTTGTAGTATTGTATGAATATTGTCCCACTGATAAATATAGTGCAAATAGTTCTGTCTCTTTGGATAAAAGTGAATTGGAAATAAAATTCAATAAAAGACTGAACAGTTCCATGTCTGTAACATTTACCACTCTCATCTTTTAAGTCATAAGGCACTAGGTATGTTCGTGTGACATTAATAAATAATTGTGAAAATTAATAGTTACATTTCTAAAGTAAATTAGTAATATTAGTTTTATTACATACTAAATTGAATGATGTTTCTCTTTTTAGTCTTCTTTGTTGGGCTTGAGAAAGACAACATATATTTACCGTATTTTCCGGACTATAAGTCGCACTTCTTTTCATAGTTTGGCTGGTCCTGCGACTAACAGTCAGGTGCGATTTATTTATCAAAATTAATTTTACATGAACCAAGAGAAATGAACCAAGAGAAAACATTACCATCTACAGCCGCGAGAGGGCGCTCTATGCTGCTTAGTTCTCCTGTAGTCTACCCCTGAAAACATAGAGCGCCCTCTCGTGGCTGTAAACTATAATGTTTCATCTTGGTTCTGAATAAATGCCACTTAGTCCAGTGCGACTTATATATGTTTTTTTCCCTCGTCATGACGTATTTTTGGACTGATGCAACTTATACTTAGGTGCGACTTATATTCCGAAAAATACGGGTAACATTATTATTATTATTTATTATGAGAGTAATTGACACAGACTACTTTAATGTTTCACCAAATTCAGCTCAGATCTTCAGACTCGTCTGACTCGTGTTGCTGTATAACTGGCCAGACTTACCTTCCCAAAAAAATCCTATTTAATTTTATTTCATAAATGTAACTATATTTATTACCACTTCACTGTTTCAAGGAGACAGAACTAGTTGCATTGTTTTTGTCAGTGGGACAATATTCACACAATACTGTAACTTAGAAATAATTTAAAGGGGTCACTTGCAGGTCGCAGCAGCACAAATTATGTGTCCAGGAACATCTGATTCAAATATTATGCTAATTAAAAGTGAGCGGTGGTTTCAGACATTACAGTGCCACACTCGCACTGACTCTTATTCTGCCTGAAAGAATGAAAAGACCGAGCTGAAGGTGGAGCGATTCGACCAATCAGATGAAAGAAGCGTTTCAGCTCCGCCCACAAGTGTGAATGAAATATTGAAGCCATAAACCGAAATGATCAAAACGTACACGCATAGATATATACCTATGACGTACACGGACCAACTGTCTTGTCCATGTTCTCACACTTGAATCCTCTTGAGTCTTGAGTCTCTTGACCTTCTGCAAGCCCCGCCTTGTTCACGCAGTGATTGACATCGCGTGAGGGGGCGGAGACGTGATCGGCTCGGAATGCATTTTCAATGTGGACATTGAATTTTGCTACATTCATTGAAGGACATTGAATGAAAATGCAATCGTCAGTGTCTTGACTGTGAATGTTAATGCAATTAAGAAAAATAGCATTTGAATGATAATTTTGCCACAGTTTTTGCTTGAACATGTTATACATATCTAATCATTTCTGTAATACATTTTCATTTTAATTTTGCAACTTATAAAGCGTTAAAATTAGTATTCATTTTACATATTAAAACTAGTGTGTGAAATGGCAAATGAAAATTATGTAATTTCATTTTCATTTTCATTTTGAACCAAACATTGCACAAATGTATTGGAAAATGTAAATGTAAATACAGAAATGCATTACCATTTTACATATTGCATTGTCATTTTGCATATCACATTCCAAATTAAATATATTGCTACCCATATGCTTCCATGGACATTAGAGGATCAGTTAGAATTTGTTGAAGCATCGAAAATACATTATGGTCCAAAAATTAAAAAAAACTACGACTTTATTCAGCATTGCTTCTCTTCCGGTCTGTTGTGAGCTTGTTCACTGCAGTTTAGTGATATCCGGTTTGCAAACGAATCACTTGATGTAACCGGATCTTCTTAAACCAGTTCACCAAATTGAACTGAATCATTTGAAACGTTTCGCGTCTCCAATAAGCATTAATCCACAAATGACTTAAGCTGTTAACTTTTTTTTTTTTAGGTCAATCTTGCGTTCGTTATCTGGCTCAGTGTTCATCTTCAGCTCTCTCTTCACAGCAGTTCAGTCAGTGTACTGTTTGAGTAAATGAATTACTCCGGGATATTGGTTTGTTTGAACTCAGAGGGAGTGTCAGCCACATTAAAAAAGTTAACAGCTTAAGTCATTTGTTGAAACATTGAAACATAAGAATGGATTTGACCCGGTGGCCCCCTGCCTCTTGGATGTTAAAGCATGGATGTCTCTAAATTTTTTTAAGTCTGACTGAGAGGAAAATAGAGATTGTTGTGTTTACCCCTTCGGAAATACACTGTATAGCAAATCTAAATCTTGGTGTTCTGGCACCTAATGTAAAGCCATACGTAAAAAATCTGGGTGTGGTGTTGGACAGTTCCTTAAAGCTTTGTGAAGTTGTGAAGTCAAGCTTCTATCAGTTGCGAACCCTGGTAAAAATGAAGTTCTTTCTTTTACTAGTTTTGAAAGAGTAATCCGTGCTTTTTTCACCACGAGGCTTGATTATTGTAACTTTCTTTATTTGGGGATTAGTAAATCCTCTTTAAACTGCCTTCAGATGTCCTGATGCTCCAAAGCATGAGCATATTACCCCTGTCCTGCAGTCATTACATTGGTTATCTGTGTGCTACAGGATTAATTTGTAAGTGCTCTTATTGGTTTTTAAGTCTTTATATGGTTTAGCTTCTTGCCTCTTGGACCTGTTGATAGTTCACCAACCTGCAAGAGCTCTCAGGTCTGCCAACTTAAGAACCAGACTCAAGTCTTGGGGTGATCGAGCATTTGACGCAGTTGCTTCGAGACTTGTATAATAGTCTTCCTACAAAAATCAGAACTGCCCCTACACTATCCATTTTTAAATTCAGGTTAAAAACCTTTTTATTTGATGTAGCTTATTATTCGTGATTTGCATTTGTTCTGCCCTGTATCTTGCAGTTTTATTTGTGACCTTGTGTTTTTAATTCTGTTTGTGGTTACTTACTTTGTATGGCACACTGGTCAACGGTAGTTGTGTTTAGTTGTGCTTTATAAATAAATTGAAATTGAAAATTGAAAACATGCAAAAACACATGCAAAACATCACGCATATCTTGCAAAAACCAAAACTTCTTTCAAAACTATTTTAACTAAAAAATGTATTTTGCATAGTAAGTTTTTGCACATTGCAACAGCAAAGAGCTTTTTTACATTTTAGAAAAGTCAAGTTGTGATACCGAACAGGACCACATGGAAATGCCAAAAAAGGCTAAACCAACCACCTTCTGACTTCATATATCTACTACAGAACACGGATCCATTCAGAATAACTCAACACCGCAACATACACATGACAAATCAAAACATTATCCTGAATATGTGTGGAAACATCAAGAATGTACGGAAATGTCTGTGCCTGTGCATAAATACAATGTGTGATCAATGTGTCAAGAAGAGCACTCAGACATGCATTATTATAACAGTGCATACTGTACGACTCCTGTATGCCACAGCAGTTGTCTTTACCTTGATTGCAGTCTTCATCCATCACAACTTTACTTGTGAGAGTGGTTATCCAGTCAAGAAAACGTAGTTTGGGTCTTATCTGGCCATATAAAGGTGGGATGTGTCGACAATCCATTCAGGCCTGTGCTCTTCAGAGGCGGTCACAGAATATGACAGAGCTTGTGTTTAAAAGCAAAACACACTGGAATTAATAATTCACTGAAAACGCCTTTATATTAGCACTGATTGTTTGAATGCATTTGCTTACTGTATCATTGGACCGAAAACGTTCCTGGAGTTTAGCAGCTTAAAATGATTTGATCGCTAGCAGAGAAGCAAAATTGGGTAGAAGAATAGAAATTATGCTTCAGTAATTTTGCTTTAATTGCATTAAATTATTTTAATGCATTAGAGATTGTAAAATTAATAACATGCATTAACGCGTTAACGTTCACAGCCCTAATGTGTGTTTGTGTATGTATTTATATATTTTATTTCAGTGTCTGAAATCAAGCCTATTATTCATTGTTGTTTTTTCATTTCTGTGGGCTCCAGATGTAATGTGCATTACAGTTAGTGTTACTTTATACTGCATATTTACCTATATTTGTTTTAGCCTATACCCCACACAGGCTGTGTGACACAGCTGTCTAATACTGAACCATTTACTCAAATCAATTGGTGACTGTATATCCCTGTGTTATCTATATTCCAACCAGAGTTTTAATATCTTACCAGTATCTCAGTGGTTCCTCCTCATAAAGACATATTTTTGTCTTACTATAAATTGTACATTTACCTTTTCCTATTGTCTGTTTCTTATTCTAAAATTTACTTTTAGCATATACAACAGTTGTTTTTAGTTGTAGTGTTGTAATTCTTTTAGACACAATAATGGTTCATATCTGGCTTATGGATATTAGCCATAAATATTGGCGTATTCACTAATTTTTGTAATCATTTAATTTCACTATATGTTCCAAAGCATTGTCTGCAGTAACCAGTGTCCTCATCTAGGGTGATGCCTTGAGTAGGGCGTAATGATGCTCATTTTACTATGGAATTGACACCTTCTCTCTGTTTCTCTCAGAGCTGACTCTACAGCAGGCTTTGCACCAGTCTGTGTTCATGCCGTGTTCCAGCCCATCTCCCAGCATGCCTCACTGCTGGGATCAGCACAGCAAGCTGCTTCCAACAGTGGCAGGCATCACAGCCAGTAAAGTGGCAGTGTGGAGCGTGGATGAGGTACACAGAGGTCCCGTGTGAATCTGCATATCCCACATGCTATTCAAATTCAAGACAGTTACACTTTGTTGAATTAATGCAAGGTTTTCTTAGATCAGTTGATCGGTTTTGGATTCAGTTAACTTCAGCTGTTGTCCCTCCTCTAATCCTCATTGTTATTCTGTAGGTGATTGAGTTTATCCAAGGACTTCCAGGCTGTAAGGAGCAAGTGCGCACCTTCAGAGAGGAGGTAAAGTATTCCTTTTAATCATGAGTGAAATCAGAGCGACTGAATCCTCTGGGAAATATTTAACTAGTCCTCTATCATGAGGTTTAACTGAAGCATTTTAGGAACAGAATATAATTCATAAGGAAGAGAGCATGGGGCATGTTGGGATATGTGAGAAGAACTCAATGAAACCATTTATGGGCATGTCAAGTCATCCCACGATACAGCATTATGCATGTTTACTACTAACAAGAAAGTAAAAGAGGCCAGAGGGATGCTGCTTTAAATAATTCTGCTCTCGGAGCTGCTGTCTGTCTGCTCTTCTGCTCTTATTTTCCATCTCTCTCTCCTCATGTTTACTTTGTCTTGTCCTGTGTTTTCTAATTTTATGTGCAAATGGGAACTGGGTTAATGAGTCCTGTCATACAATGGGGTGTAAAAGTTTTACTCAAACTTTCACCATGGCGTTAGAGCTGTTATCGCTTGCAAAATCAAAATGACGGCACCATGGGTATAAACTTACAGATTAGGGGGCGGTAATATCATAATGAGATCCCTTTGCAGCATCACTGGGGAGCACACGTTTTCTCAAACGCTTGCAGAAAAAAAAGGCTTACCTAAGCAAAGTGACTGGGTTAATCTTTTTCACATTTCCTTGGTTGGTAGATGTACCAGGGACCTGATTATAGCACTTAAAACCTGGAAAAGTAAGCTTTTCCAATTATACAAGATACTCATATCAAATGTAAGGCCATAAAAAGTCTTAAATGGTACAAGAAAGTCTTAATTATGCTTAATTAAGAGGTTTTATATAGGGCGATAGATTAAACTTCAAACGGCAATGATTCTATCAAATAAACATGAGCAGTGCAGGATTCAAAGCCAGCTGCTGTGCTGCTTTGTGTACAGTACTGTTACCAGGAAAACTGCCGCTCCAAAAGCGAGAATGAATGTGCATTTTCAATCAGCCCTTCTGTTTTTGTTCTGACCAAAGTGAAAATTTACCCATATTTTTATGCACCAAATTCTCAGAATTGTACATTTTAACAAGTGCATCGACAAAAGGCAAATGCTAATACACTTTAAAACTCTAAACTATTAACTCATTAAGAAATGTGGAGTTCATCATTTTACAAGACTTTTTTCTTGTGTGAAAACCTGTAACTGAACTGTAAACCATGCTTTTTAGACATTACCCTACCCCGCTTATATGTTATTTATTTTATTTGTTTAGGTCTTAAATTTGATTTTAAAAATCCTGCAGATATTGAACTGTTGGTAAAAATCAATGAGTTGATTACCTGCAGCCAATCCATTTCACACACACACACACACACACACACCTTATTGTGAAAATGTTTAATGCATACAACCTTTTCCATTAAAAAATATATATATATATATAAAATTAACAAAACAGTTTGACTTAAAAATTGAAAATTTCTTAGTAAAAGTAGTAAAAAATCTTAGTATTTGTTATGTGCCCTTTTTTAATCAGCAAAAAAGCAGCAGCACTCAAAACAGCTTAGACATTTGATTTGCAGAATCTTTCATTTTCTCTTCATTTTATGGTATAACCATTATTTGTTTTCAGACTGAAGTTTCTAAAGTTTCTAAAATGTTGTTTATCTCCAGGCCTCAAACTTGCGTCTTAGACTTTTGAACCCCATGAACATTTATCTGAAAAGATCTTATAAGATGACAGCAGCTTTGGATTTACTGAGATTGCACTTGTCTCACATAATCACCCATTCCATTCAGTGACTGTGCTGTGATCTCATTAGATTTATTGCAGTGGTCTATCTAGTAATATGTTTGTTCCTCTCAACTGAACCTTTAAGTTGAAACAACTGCTTAAATCTTCATTTGAAACACTGTGTCTGTGTTGAAAGTTGAAACTTATAACACGGCTCTGGGGAATACTTGATTCTGATTGGTCAGTCGCGGCATTCCAAGGTCTGTTATCCCTAGTTAACAACCAGTAAAAGCCGATAACACAGGCTCACCTGGGTAACTGATGCTATACTCTTGATAGGAACAGGTTTTTTTTTGGTAGAAGCTTTGTTTGGTTAACTAATAAAATATTAAAACATTCTGGTATCTCTGACTCGCTCTCTCGTTTCATACAAAACACAGCTGTGCCATTTAATTTTAATAAGCAGGATAAAGTACAGTACATCCAGCTGGTTGTTATCGCAGAATAACCCCCTTCAGTGTGATACAAGTGCTGATCACCCTTTCGGGTGAAATTTTTAGTTGAAATCCAGGGGTGTAAAAATGGTGCAACGAGACACTTCCGGAGGAAACATATCTGCTTATTATAATGGGAGGATGTGGATTTTCATTGTAAGGAACAGATGCAATGTGTCACTAATGATAGGCTAATACAAGGGTTCCACTGTTTGCATAGTTTCAATGTCATTGGCACCTGGAGTACATTCCCACATCATCTCACACACTTCACTTTCACACAGTACAGTACATCCTATGCAGTGGCAGATATGTGTGAACTGCTAGAGATTTTGCCATGCCGTTGATACTGCGGTACATGTATCTGCATGGCCATAGAGTGCTGCTGCTGCTGCTGCTGCTGCTGCTGCTGTGTGTCAAACCCCATAAGACTAATTCACCATGGGTTCCCTTCAGATCTTCCTATGGGTTTGTATAATGGGTATTACAATTTTTAAATAAAACAAGGTCTGTGGTAAATATAAATGATATGATACTTTGAGTTTCACCATACAACATCAATTATACACACCCATACTGAAACACAAATTTTGATTTGGAAGAAGTTATACAATTATTTTTAAAAACATGTTTATAATAAGTAACTGGGACTACATGTGAACGTTTTGGGGCAGGCCCAGTCGCGTTTCCACTCTCACTTCCGGGGCTTGATCGTGCCTCGTCGGGGCTTCCTCGGGAATAAGTTGATATCAAAACTCACTCTTAGTCAGCAGCGAGTGTTTGAAATAACTTGATCCGATGTGGATTATGATCACCATACAAGGCAGAAATATTTAAAAGCGATGTAAAAGACTATGCACGATAAACATTAACATTACCATAGTAAACATGGTAAATGCAACCACTTGGAGAAATCAGACGTCAGCTTCTTATTCTCTATCACAATTGTGTTTTTATTTAGTAACATAATTTATTTGTCATAAGTCTCAAGAGTTTAGCTCCACCTAGAATACCAAAATAAAATAATGATTTTTGTTCGGGTGCTTTTATAAAATTAGAGAGTCAGCGCTGCAGATCATAACAAAAACCAGCTATAACACCAGCATTAAAAACTTATTTTAATAAGTTGAGTTCAAAACTCACTTTCAGTCGGCAGCGTGTGTTTGAAATAATTTGATCCGATGTGGATTATAATCATACAAGGCAGAAATATTTATAACATCACCATAGTAAACATAGTAAATATGACCGTTTGAAGAAATCAGACGTCAGCTTCTTATTCTCTATCACAATCGTGTATTTATTTAGTAACATATATTATCTGTCACAAGTCTCATTTCGAGAGTTTAGCTCCACGTTGCCTTTCATTAAAAAATATAATAATGTTGTTGTTTTTTTGTTTGGGAGCTTTTATATTATCATTCATTCTTAATGTGAAGTATAGGCCACTATTATTTACATTTTAATTTATTTACACAAATGATCATTTTAATATTGTCAAATTATATCAGGCATAACATATAAAATAATTATCAACTTTTTTGCCGGATTTGTAATATTGGTTTATCCCTATCTATCTGTTGCCTATCTTCCAGTCACACGAGTTATGTCTCGATGACATTAGGGGTCTAACTTGGGAGTTTAAAACACTAATGGGAATTGGCTAGTGGATTTTGCATGCTGAGCCACTCCCAGTGTACACGAGTATATAAGGCGACAGCATTCATCCGCTCATTCGATTTTTGCTTCAGAGCCGAGAAGTCTATGTCAATCATCTACTACCTAAGCCATTCATCTTTGTGTTGTGGAGGCTGTTTCTGGTTGGTGTTACGGCACATTACAGCGGTGTCCCTGTTGCAGTGTTCGGGCATGGCAGTACAAGGTCCTCCCCTTCAGACTCTCTCTCCCCCCGTGTCTTCACAAATGTCATAGAGGGAACCCTTGCCCAAACTGTGGAAAGTGGGCATCATGGTCCTCAACTATCTCAACTACTGGCTTATAATGGCCCGGTCACGAGAGGAGTCATCTGATCACAGGGACTTGGTGCTCCGGCACCTCAGACAATTGGGGCTTTAGGGAAACCAAGAGAATAGCAAGCTCTCCCCTGTGCAGCGAAACTATTTTCAATGGAATTGAGTTAGACTCAGTAAGCATGACGGCATGCCTCACCAACGAACGTGCCCAGTTGGTGCTGAACTGACTAAGTTCTTTCAGAGGCAGGACAGTGGTACCACTGAAATACTTTCAGAGGCTCCTGAGGCATATGGCATCCATAGTCACGCCGCATGGATTGCTTCATATGAGACCACTTCAGCACTGGTTACACTCCCGAGTCCCGAGATGGGCCTTGCTTTTCTACATGCAACGGGCAGGCAGCTTCGGTGTTCTAGAAAAAGACCTTGTCTGCTCTGGCACATCAGCTGTCTGGAGCTGTGGCAGTTCCGGCCACTGCTGCTGGACAAGCACATGTTGGTCTGCATGTACAACACTGCAGCTGTTTCGTACATCAACCAACAGGGCACTTCTTCTCTGGAGTCTGATGCGGCTTAAGTCGCTCAAACAACAGCTTACTTTTCCAAAAAGAATGAAGCAGTCCAATTGATTTTGAGTCGATTCAGGGAAGTTCAGTTCAACCGGTTTGCTTCCCACCAGTCCTCCCACTGCCAGCTGTTCTATTCCCTGACCCAGGCACCCCTGGGCATGGATGCACTGGCACACAGCTGTGCAAGGTCATGCAGGACAAGGAACAGGTCCTGCTGGTTGTGCTGTACTTATCCACTCAGACCTGGTTTTCGGAACTCATGCTCCTCCCTGGCACATCCCCTTGAGGAAGGACCCTCTTTCTCAGGAGCCGGGCACCATATGGCACCTTCTTCCAGGTCTCTGGAGACTCCAGGTGTGGCTCCTGGATGGGAAGCAGCAGACCTAAGTGATCTGCCACCAGTGGTGCTAGACACCATCACTCAGGCTAGAGCTCCCTCTACAAGGCAAGCCTTTGTTTTTTTAATTGGAGTCTGTTCGCAAATTAAAGTTACTTTCTTCATTTAAAAACATGAGATACAGTAGGATGGGGAAAAACGGCATAGAGTCTTGAGACATGTTTATTAAAGTTGAACTTTTAAATGGATGTATATATACTGTTTAAAAAAATTTTTTTAACTGCCCTACCCTCCACCTTGAAAGTGTATTTTGCTGCTATCGCAGCACATCACGATGCAGTGGGAAAGCATGACCTGATCATGAGGTTCCTGAAGGGTGCCAGAAGGTTGAATCTCCTAGGACACCCCTGTTACCCTCCTGAGATCTCTCTGTTGTCCTGGCTGGACTTTAGAGGGTTCCCTTTGAGCCGCTTGATTCAGTCGAGCTAAATTTCCTATCTCTTAAGACAGCGCTCCTGATCACACTCACCTCCATCAAGATTTCACTGATTCACTGTTGCTGGAACATGTTCTCGGCTCCTCAGCGTAAAACCTAATGAGTGGATGCACGCTGTCATCTTGTATACCCAAGTGCATGGGGAAAGGATCAGAATGCAAAATCCACTAGCCAATTCTCATTGGCATTTCCTCTTAAACTCAAATGATTGGGCAACCTGTTAGACCACGTCTAACATAACATCTCGGTTCTCTCCATTAGAGAACGAGGGTTAAATATCTTAATGAGTGTTTTAATTGCTTGAATTTCACAAATCAACATCAAGACAGTATTATTATTTTAAATAAAAAAATCCATTGAATTTCCAGTAAGAAGAATTACATAGTGATCACTAAATTTCATACAATACCAAATGTCTGTTTGCGAACAGAAATGAGATGTTTTTTTCTATTGCATGAATTTCAGGAAGCATTGTTTAGGACATTTTGTTGTAGAGCAAAACACCTTGAAATTACACGGAATCAAAGAATTCCACAAGCAATGCATCTTCTGCACTGACAGCTGTGTATGATTATCAGCTAATTGTTTGTTGTTTGGTTTCAGCAAATTGATGGCGAGGCCTTCCTGTTATTGACTCAGGTGGACCTGGTGAAGATCCTCAGCATTAAACTAGGGCCGGCTCTAAAAATATATAACTCTATTCTAATGTTTAAAACAACAGAGAACTCTGCCTGCAACGAACTCTGACCAGACAGCCAAGAGAGTTCAGGACTGCTACAGTCAAAGGGCTCGTCATGAAGATTCATACAGCACACACCACACTATTATACATGATCAACTCAATCTAGTTTATTTCACAAATGAGCAGGTTATACACATATAACATAATTCAGAATTCATTCAGACAGCACAAGAACGTTTCTGCACTTCATTAATAATCATATTTGTACACACTTATTAACTCACAATGATTTCTGGTAGTGATCTTTCATTATAATGTTGTCTGTTGGAATGTATATTTACTGAGGGGTTAGCGGAGAACTAGCGCTTTTCTAAATTCAGGTGCTAATTGAATTCAGCTACATGCACTGAAGAGCCGCACAATGTCTACTTGACTCATTGTTTCTTTTAAAACTCATATTGATATTTCTCCTTTACTTCATAGCTGTAGATAATTTTAGTGTTTGGAAAGAGTTCTGGATGGAGGACTTGTAGAAGGGGGTTGAATATCAGAGCATTAGATGAACACATGGGTCCTCTTTGATATTCTTGTTTCCAGTGTGCTGTGATGTCATATTAATGCATCATGCCACATTTCTTCATTACTGTTACGATCATGGAATGTCCTTATTTTCTTTCTTTATTTGTTTTGATACAATGGATGTAGGAATGGAGAAGGGAGGGTAAAGCTACACACAAGGCACAATAATAATAGTGAGAGCCATATTTGGTATTGTGTAATAGAATGTAATAATACTCAGAATGCCTTCATGTGCACAGTGTACGAAGAAAAAAAAGTGCAATACGTATTAAAACGTATTAATTTTATTTCGATTGCTGACGTATGCAGCATTAAAATACATGAAGTTTCACATCTATTTATTGAAGTTTAATACTTTGATTATATAAATAATAATGTGCTTATCATATGTCATTGTGGATATGTATGTTAACAAACCAAAACAGTTTGTGTTGCTGTTTTTACTGACTTTTTAAAATGAGTAAACGTGCTCAGCTGTATGATTTCCCATATTCAGAACTCATTTATCATGTAAGTTTTCTTTTCTTGCCATGAAAGTGTATAATGAACAGTTAGTTTGGGGATTTCAAATTTAAATATAAAATGTGTAAATAAGCAATGGTTTAATGTGAAAGTGTGCAGCACTGTTGAATGGACTACTAAAAGTCAATGTTATTCATTTGAAAATAAACTTGATAATCGAAAGGTCTTTTCAACACAATGGGCTTTTTAATGATTGCATGATTAGTATTGTAATGTGCAATTTATTTTACTGGTGGTTTATTTATTTGATAACATTTGCATATGATACTGCATTATACCTTTAATAAATGATTTCTTTAAATGACACCTGTTACAAATTAGTAGATAATGTTTTAAACATTGGCTGTGTTCAGAATAGCATTCTACTCATATTTACAGTGCAGTTTGTACTTATACTGTCTGTACTGTACTACATTTGCCATGTGCACCATTTAACACGGTATCCCACAATGCAATGCACCTGATTTAGTATTTCCAGTGTGCTAAACAAACATGAAGGTCATATCAGCAGTAGTGTTCTCCTAAACTCATGATTTAATTGGACTGCATAGACTATACAAAACTGGCTAAAAACAAAAGGCTTAAAATCAGGTACTGGTAGAATAGATATCATAGGTAAAATATTGAGAAGAAATACCACTACTGCCACAAATGTTTACTATATATATAAGAACATGTGACCCACTGATCTGATTATAGACCAGGTTGGATTTGTTTGGTTTTGTCAACACTAAACCTACCCTGAAGTTTATTCAACTTGCTTCATGTAACAGGACACAGACAAAAGCAAACAAAATAGCTGCATACTAAAGAAAGGAAGATCTAATTTTTTGATGCATAGTTGCATAATGGCATTCTGTGTAACATTGCAAGAACCTACTACTTGCACCATACTCACTCTTATGTCTACACTTACCAATTACTTATATTGTGTGGAGCCCTGGAGATGATGACAAAAGTGTTGAAACATGAGTAATGACATTCACTAGGAATTAATTTATTTTAACCTGTTAGCCTGCACCCCGCGCGGGCGTCCCTAACGCCCCTAAACTCGCACGTGTCAGTGTTTACGAATAGATTAAATGAAACAGGACAAATTTAATCTTGACAAACTATGTATCATTATAAAGATCTAAGCCTCAAGCATCGGCGACAGATTGCTGTTTTTCAATGGAAAGCTTATAAAGACTGGATTGCTACATTTGTGTAAGCAGTACACATAAAAACATGAGCAATGAAAACGCTGTACATACCAGATCCGTCGTAATAACGAGTCATAAACACATTTACAGCTGTAATTCCCGGTTTAGTTAGGAAGGTAAGGGTCCACTGAACGACATCTCATGAAGCACGTTTAGTCCAACGAAGCAATAACGTTGTAATATGGATCATAATTCCTTTGTTTACGTTTCAGTTCTTCAGCGACAAGACTGTTTGCGTCCGTAATGGAATAAGTCACGGTCAGAAACTGCGTCTTGGTAGAAAAACACAGCATGGTTTTGCAGCGTACAGTGTCACAAACAGAATGAGTGTTTTGGGGGAGACGTGCAATAAACCAATCTGAGTCTCATCTCCCATTTCCTTTAAGAGTGAGTTGTGCTCGCGCCATGACAGATTCACTATTTAAACAGTTATTTGTAGCACACAGACTGAATGGGTCTCCAGAGACCAAACGGATCTGCTCATGCACGAGCAAATAGTTGGGGTAATTCTCATACACATAATGACTATGCATTATGATGTATGACATTTTTTATACTTATGTAGCCTACACAATATCATTATTTTACACTGTACTTTACACTGTATTTTACACCTTTTATTGTTAATATTTGGCATGTTTGAGTGTCGCTGCGTGTTCCTGTGTGTAATAAGCAAAGTAATGCATTGTGGACCCAGCCAGAGGTGCATTTTCTACAAACGCACTCTTTACCAAAAAAAAAATATTGCGCCATTGACTTTAGCCTTTAGACCAGGATTGAGTAGGTCTATGGCACAGTTTATTTTCTGTTCCTCAAAACAGCAATGTGCCTGAACACACCTCTTTTTTTATACAAGCACGGCCATGGGCGCACAAATGCATTTGCTATTTAAACAACGTGGCACATGATGGGAAAATGAGAACTACGTTGGGTTGAAACTAGCAAAAACAGCTGTGCTGCGCCTTACGCTGCATTGTGCCGGGTGTATGATAGGGCCCTAAGTTTGGATGCCGGCTCAGAAAAAGACTTTGTTGCCATGACTTTTTTGCTTTGTTCAATAAAATCTAATTGAACTCATTTCCTACATTGAGAAGGCCATTGTTTGCTCCACGGGGGAATTTTCCACTGGGTACAGTACCTGGTACCTGGTCCTTTATTTTGTACCACCTCGGTTGAGGTTCCAACTTGGAACCTTCCACCTGGAACTTCCAAGTGAACTGTACCATTACCAAAACGTGACGCGTAAACTCTGCTCAAAACGGATTGGCCAAAGAGAATCGTCATTACCTGCTTCACTGAACACAAACACAACAGAACCACTAGATTTAAATCAGCACAGCCAGCGAAGGATCAAACAGACTGTTTTGAACAAGCGCGCGTTTCTTTTTAACAAACACAAGGTGGCTGTTTCATTGTCTGTTGAGGAAGTACAGATGTTCCTCTCATTGATAGCAGAGGAGCGGATCCAGCGAGAGCTTGATGGGGTGACATGGAATGAAAAAGTTTTTCAGGAATTGTGGCAGTAGAGGCAGCGCAATTATAACGACATGTGAATAATCCTGCCCACTCTTAAGTGATTCTAAACTGCAGCGGAAACGCAAACCAACCCGTGCCGTGCCGTACTGAACTGTACCGAGCCGAGTCAAAAGTAATTTTCTTAAAGTAATGCTTTTGTGCTTGATTTATATTTCTAAAAGCTTGACATTTATTTTAATTGCTCATTACTTCTGACATTGTAAAGGGATTGGCACTTATAATTCCATAAGTGAGCCAGAGTTGCCATGCCATAATTTTCCTGCTACTCCAGTAATAAGTCACATGGCATTTAGAGCTCAGGTGATAGGCTTAAATTTATTCTGCGAACCCATGAAAAAAAGATGAAAGATTCCAAATATCGTTCTTCCATTGGGTTCCATTCCATTCCTGTGCTACTGCAGCAATTGCCATTGAGACGGATGTGAATCCTAACAGACAGCTTTCTCTCAGTGGCATAACAAGGGGCTTTTTGTTAACCCAAAAATCTAAGCATTAATTCAGATTGTAATGGACAGTTTAAAACAAGATAATTTCCTTTAGTTTGAATGTTTTTGTTCCATTTAGGGGTTTATTGACAATCAGCATTGTACTATTAAGTAACATAAGAATTGAAGCCATGTGGCCCATTTATGAGCTGGAGACTGCACAATCCCAAACACAACATTATTTAAAAATACTGATTTCATTTAAACTAGCTAGGTCTAATTCATCATTCTTATCATTACAATCATGACAGAAAGCGAGTAGACATCACATTGTAGCTGCAGAAAAAGACTGTACGAGTTCAAATCATGTTTCCTCTGTCTGAACTTGTTTTCCTTCTTCAGCGTCACGGCAACATGCATCAGCATCACCATGGAAACCTCACATTCTAAATCTTAGTGTTCTCAAAGGCTGCTGGTGACATTCTGTGTGCTCAAGCATATTCAAATATGGTCTTTTTATTGCTGTATAATTTATTTTCTACTGTAGACAAGTTTTGTTACTGACTGTGGTGGGGGAGGCGTGGTTTAGCGAAGTCTGCAACGGGAGAGCGAGTGAAGAGACGAGCGGCGGTAAGTGGTTCAGGTGAGAAACAAGTAACAGCTGGATCTCGTTCCAGTGATTGGCGTGGGGAACCAACATTTAAGGAGCGCGACAGCTGGCGAAGGACGAGAGAGACGGGGACTCGTGAGAGCTAGAAGCTGGAGAGTGGCTCGGCAAGGACTGCAGTAGTGACTCCAGAGCGAGAGTGTGAAGTGCGCGCACCTGCCGCGTTTGTTTTGTGTTTTTGGGAAATTCTGTTAAATAAAATATCTCACGAGCCCCGTATGCCGACCCTGGTCTCCTTCCTCTACCTCAGTCGAACCTTCATTACACTGGTGCCGAAACCCGGGAGGAAGGAGAGCATTCGCCATGCAGACTCCGTCAGCTACATCATCCTCGCCGTTTGCGGACATCATTTCATCGCTCGCGGGCCTGCACCAAGAACACCACCAGGCACTGCTGGACCTGCGGACCGACCAGGACCACCGGTTCCAGACTATGATGCGGGTCCAGCAGGAGGACCGCGAGCTGTTCCGGAGCTTGCTGGACCGGGAGGGACAGATGGGGACAGCCTCCCCCAGCGCCCTGCCCGCCCACATGCCGCTCACCAAGATGGGACCTGCCGACGATCCGGAGGCGTTCCTTGACCTGTTTGAGCGGACGGCGGAGGCATGTGGGTGGCCGATGGACAGCTGGCCCGTCCGGGTGATCCCTCTGATGTCGGGGGAGGCCCAGAAGGCGGCCCAACAACTACCCGTCCCGAACCTCCTGGTCTATGCCGACCTCAGACGAGCCATCCTCCAGAGGGTCGGCCTCAGCCCAGAACAACATCGCCAGCGCTTCCGGTCGCTGGAGCTTGCCGAGGCCGGCCGACCCTTTGTGTTGGCGCAGCAGCTCCGGGACTAGTGCTGCAAATGGCTGCTGGCCGGGGACGGCGACACCGAGTCCATCATCAACGCGGTGGTGCTGGAGCAGTTCGTCTCCCGCCTCCCAAAGAGGACCGCCCAGTGGGTCCAGTGCCCCCGCCAGCGTCGTTGGATCTGGCCATCCAGCTGGCGGAGGATCAGCTGGCGGCGTGCTCCAGGGTCGGCGAGCCCCTCCCTGCTGTCTCTCTCTCTCTCTTCCCTTGTCTCCCCTTTCCCCCCGCTCCGAAATCTCTCCCTCTCCCTAGGTCCCATTGGGTGGGGCCACCGAGGACTGCACCCCGCTGGAGGGTGGCGATGGAGCCTGCGTCCGGGGCACGAGGTTCCGCACTTTGTGGACAGGTGCCCGATGATGGAGGTGGGGACTCTGGTCCGGATCCCGGACGACCCGCAGGCTGCCCCCGATCAAGCCAGGCTGTACCAAATACCTGTGAGTATTAAGGGGGTACCTATCAGGCTCTGGTGGATTCAGGTTGTAACCAGACCTCCATCCATCAAAGCCTGATACAATCCGGGGCATTGGATACGGGCCGCATGGTTAAGGTGAGGTGCGTACACGGGGATATAAGGGAATACCCATTAAAAGCCATAGGCATTAAATTTCGGGGCCAAAAGCATAGTGTTGAGGTGGCCGTTAGTCCGCGCCTCCGGCATCCGCTAATTTTGGGGACGAATTGGCCTGTCTTTCAACATTTACTGGGGTGTTTGACAGCGGGTGCCGTCGGGGGAAAGAACCGGCCGGGGGGGCGGGGCGAGCGCTCAGGTGGGAGAATCTATCCTGGGACCTAGCGGGGCGGTCCCAGGGGAACCGAGCAGCGTGGCGAGGCTAAACCTTGCCGGCCGCGATGACTTTCCCCTGGAACAATCCCGGGACAAGACGCTTAAGCATGCCTTCGAGCAGGTTCGCTCGATTGATGGGCGGGTCCTCCACCCTGAGCGTCCGCTATCCCACCCGTATTTTGCCGTTATTAAAAGACAGGTTGTATCGAGTGACCCACGACGATTAGACAAAGGAAGATACAACCCAGCTGTTAGTACCGTGGAGCCGTCGGGAAATGCTTTTCCAGACGGCGCATTGTAATCCTATGGCAGGGCACTTAGGAGTAGCAGCAACACTAAATCGTCTAACGACCCGATTCTTTTGGCCGGGCAATCACGAGAACGTGCGCAGGTGGTGCGCGTCTTGTCGGGAATGTCAGTTGGTAAACCCACCGGCCGTTCCAAAAGTGCTTTTGCGCCCTATTCCTCTAGTGCAGGTCCCCTTCGAAGCGAATTGGTATGGACCTGATCGGGCCGTTAGAGCGATCCGCACGGGGACACCGTTTCGCGTTGGTCTTAGTGGATTACGCATCACGGTATCCTGAAGCAGTGGCGCTCCGCAACATCTCAGCAAAGAGTGTGGTGGATACCTTGTTTCGTTTAATCTCCCGCGTGGGAATCCCAAAGGAGATTCTCACGGACCAGGGCACCGCGTTTGTCACGTACGTTAAGTGAATTGTACGGATTGTTGGGCATTAAAGCGGTGCGTACCAGCGTCTATAACCCACAAACGGACGGTCTGGCCGAACGGTTTAATCGCACATTAAAAACCATGATCCGGAAGTTCGTACAAGAAGGGGCAAGGACCCTTTGAGGTCACACGGCGGATAGGAGATCTCAATTATGAGGTAGTACGGACAGGTAGAGGCGACTCATGGCAAATCTACCACCTCAACCTCCTTAAAAAATGGAGCGGGGAGGAGTCAGTGTTGCTAGCGACGGTAGTGAGTGGGGAGGAGGATCTCGGGCCAGAAGCAATTATTAAAGGAAAACCCCTCGCACTGGCCCTAGGAGGGGACCACCTCTCGCCCTCGCAGCTCACTGACATCGCGCGGTTGCAGGTAGAATTTGCGGACGTGTTTTCGCCCCTACCCGGTCGTACGGACCTGATTCAGCACCACACTGAGACAGAGCCGGGTGTCGTAATTCGCAGCCGGCCATATAGATTGCCTGAACACAAAAAAAAGGTAGTTCAGACTGAATTAGAGGCCATGCTGGGGATGGGGGTAATCGAGGAGTCACACAGCGATTGGGCGAGCCCGATAGTTTTGGTGCCCAAAACGGACGGCTCGGTACGGTTCTGTGTAGACTATCGCAGGGTGAACGCAGTTTCCAAATTTGATGCTTATCCAATGCCACGAATTGACGAGTTGCTCGATCGGTTAGGCATGGCTCGTTTTTATTAGACATTGGACTTAACCAAAGGATACTGGCAGATCCCCTTATCTCCCATGTCCAAAGAAAAGACAGCCTTCCCCACGCCGTTCGGATTACACCAATTTGTTACGCTTCCGTTCGGCTTGTTCGGGGCCCCGGCTACGTTTCAGCGCCTCATGGATCGAGTGCTGCGGCCCCATGCTGCATATGCCGGAGCCTACCTGGATGATATTATCATCTATAGTGGGGACTGGCAGCGGCATATGGAGCATGTGAGGGCGGTCCTGGGGCACAATACCATCAAATATTTGAGGAAAATCTGCTTCCCGCAGAAAGTTGTCAATGAAAAGAAGGTTTACATTCCAACATGACAATGACCCAGAGCACACAGCAGAACTACACTACAGTGGTGAAAGGAGAAAAAGGTGAATGCTTGCATGGCCTCGTCAGAGACAAACAATGACCATCAAATTTAACTGAACTTGAGCAGTTCTGCAGAGAAGTCTTGATGTACAACATCAGCAGACACAAATCCCAACAGAATAAAGGTTGTAATTAAAGAAAAAATGTGGTTCAACAAAATTTTGACACGTGGGGGTCTTCTTATTTTTTTGATGACTTATTGCACTGTAAAACCCGACAAGTAAACTTAACTCAAACGGTTTGAGTAAACAGATATCCTTAAGTTATGTTAACTCAAACCGTTTGAGGCAACCGATTGCCTTAAACCATTTAAGTTGAAAAAACTAACAGTTATAAGTACTCTGAACTTAATTCAGTTGAGTTAATTGAAAGAAGATATACATTGCAATTAAGTAATTAAGTAATTCATTGACTGATAATTGAGCTTTAGTGATGAACACCTGCTGTTAACAAACAGAATCACTGAAGAAAAGAGAGAAAGGAAATACAGCTGACTTCAGACACAGCCTCACTCAAACCTGACAAGTTATGTTAACTCAAACCGTTTGAGGAAACCGATTGCCTTAAACCATTTAAGTTGAAAAAACTAACAGTTATGAGTACTCTGAACTTAATTCAGTTGAGTTCACTGAAAGAAGATATACATTGCAATTAAGTGATTAACTGAGTGATAATTGAGCTTTAGTGATGAACAGCTGCTGTTAACAAACAGAATTACTGAAGAAAAGAGAAACACAAGAACTACTACAACTGACTTCAGACACAGCCTTAGATGAAATCAACTGAAATAAAATACATGAAATCTCTCAAGATCTGATTAAACAACCCCACAAACAGCATCACCAGCTCCACTTATTAATAACCAGACTGACTTTATTTCTGTCAGACGTCTACAGAAGGTTTAGATGTTGATTTATTGTTTCATTTGAAGTAACCATGTTAGAGATCAGTGTTTGCTTTAGTTGGGCTCTTGACCCTTGACTTCTGTCTTAGTCTTTTCTCTGGCTGTTATAACCGTGTGTTTCTAAAACACATTTGTTGTAATTCAAAAGCCCAGAAGAAATGCCATCAGGTGTTAACCTGTACCTAGGTGTAGGTTTTTATACTTTATATTGGTGATGATAATTATTCATTATTATTCACAATTATTGATCTGTACGGAGTCTAATCTCTGATGAAGTAGGTGTAGTGTAATTTGTAGAAGTGGACCTAGTAAAAATGACACTAAGAGCCAGTGGTTGTGTGATAACAGTTAATATAAAAAGGATTTTCTAAACATTTTCTACACATACATTTTTCTTCTATGCCAGTAGTTGGTCAAACACCGACATTAATAATCAGAATATGAACCTCTACAATGGTGACAAAAAAACATGCTGCAATGCATGCTGGGTACTATTGTAGGACAAAACTCATCCATGGCTCCCAGCATGCTCTGCAGCATTTTTTTTATGGTCACCATTGTTAAGATTCATATTCTGATTATTGATGTCTGTGTGTGACTGTTTGACACCGTAGAAGACCACACTGTTCGAAAAGTCATTCATATTAACTGATTATCACAGAACCACTGGCTCTTAGCATCACTTTTACTATAATCAATCAAATTACACAACACCTATTTCATCAGAGATTAGACTCCGTACAGTTCAATAATTGATGATTATCATCACCAATATAAAGTATAACAATCTACGCCTAGATACAGGTTAACACCTGATGGCATTTCTTCTGGGCTTCTGAGTTACAACAAATGTGTTTTAGAAACACACGGTTATAACAGCCAGAGAAAAGACAAAGACAGAAATCAAGGGTCAAGAGCCCAACTAAAGCAAACACTGATCTCTAACATGGTTACTTCAAATGAAACAATAAATCAACATCTAAACCTTAGTTCATTCTCAATAAGATCTTCTGTAGACATCTGACAGAAATAAAGTCAGTCTGGTTATTAATAAGTGGAGCTGGTGATGCTGTTTGTGGGGTTGTTTAATCAGATCTTGAGAGATTTCATGTATTTTATTTCAGTTGATTTCATCTAAGGCTGTGTCTGAAGTCAGTTGTAGTGGTTCTTGTGTTTCTCTTTTCTTCAGTGATTCTGTTTGTTAACAGCAGGTGTTCATCACTAATTCACAATTATCACTCAGTTAATCACTTAATTACTTAATTGCAAAGTTTCAAAACTTACATGGTTTAAATCAAGGCAATCTGTTTACTCAAACGGTTTGAGTTAAGTTAACTTGTCGGGTTTTACAGTGTGGTGTTTTATCTTTCACTTGAAAGTTATAAGCTGCACTGAGTAAATACAACTGGATAAAACAAAAACTGTGTCCGTCTTCATTTCAGGCTGCAAAGCAACATAATGTGATTATTTTAAAGGAGATGATTCTTATGAGTAAATCTCCTCAGTTTCATTCAGGCCTTTAGGTACCACTGAATGCGTGCACACAGCTCATGGGCTTTCTTGTTGTTTGCCGTTTCTTCCATTGGTTTACCTTGTGTAACCTCCACCAACCTGCAAAATAAAACTTGCAGTTGCTCCTGTATTCTAGAGTATAGAAGATTCATTACAATAATCTCTCACCAAATACGGTAAGGTAACTTGAAATTAACAAATGAACAGGATTACTGTCTGATAACACTAGGTTTACACCTCCCAGGAATGTGCAAAGCAACTCTTAACTTGTGTCTCTAAAAAACAGACACATAATGCACATTAAAAGGGACTTTTCTCTATTAAGTTCATAAGAAAACCTCTCTTTGAATGAACACACATATCATTTAGGTCAATGTGTAGCCTATATTATTGCTGCTCTGGTATATTGTCTGTTGAATTTGACTGTTTTATGCATGCTTATGATAGAACCACTCATTTATGTAATCTTACCATGTTTAGTATCTATGAATTCGTCTTCTGATGATCTGAGAGTGTATATTATACATTGGCACATAAGCAATATATTAGTATTCTAAGAATCTTGAAGGTTCATCTCTTGAACCCCCACTCGAGTTCCATTTTTCAAATTCCCATGCTTTCACACAAAGGGTTCATTAGTTCCAACTAGAGGTCTTCACAGTGCACCCGAGACCCGTCGACACGGTACCCGTACTGGTTCGGGTCTATATTTTAAATGATCAGCAGTGTCGGGTACGAATCTATTACCTCGGGCCCCGGGTCTGTTTAACATTGATGTAAAACCCGTGTGATCGGAGTCATCAGACTCGGAGAATACCCAGCCGTGATCAGACACTGCTTGTGTTTCTTGTTACTTGCAACTTGTAAAATTAGGAAAAGAAAAGTGTGAGCCAAAAAAAAGCGATCTCTCTCTCTCTCTGCCGTTAGAAGCAGAGTGTGCAGACTCAGAGTTAATGCAAGTGCCCGCACGGTAATAATGCTTGCAGGCTTGACACACTCATATTTAATATATTTCAAATCAGCAACACAATCTGAGGTGAACTGTCACATGAATGTTTTCTATGACATTCAAATTGTGTTAAAGCATATTTTAGGTTGATACAGCTAGCACACATGTGCAGTCTCGAGCGCATTTCATGTTTCTATGGCAACCAGTGAGGGACACTTCGACCACCAAACCGCGCTTTACATTTTCTCCCATTTTTATAATAATATAAATGAACCGTTTAATCTTAAAGTTTTATTGGTCAGATTCAGACTCGACGCAGAGCAGAGAGCACAGAGATCAGATGATAGCAAATAAATTGCACGAGCGATCGTTATTATAGTTCAAACGGGCAAAAAGTCAAAGTTATTATGCGAGTTAACTCGAGTCAGAATGTACATGTGCACAGTTGCATTTGTCATCCGTCATCGTGACATGAAGTGGACTTTTGAAGCTGAAATAATGAGTGGATTAAGCTTGGACTTGGAATAACGAGAGGAATAACATGGATAACTTTCTTGTCGGAGGATTGTAATGTCACAGTGTCTGGGTTGTGTTCCCTGGGTTTCCACTAGGTGTCCTCAGTTCCCACAGTGTTTATCATTTATCACTTCCTGTCTCCTTATTTGGTCACCTTCCTCCTTGTTTAGTTAATTGATTGTTCCCCACCTGTCTCCTGTTTCCCCATCATCCTTTTGTGTATTTATACCTGGTCTGTTTGAGTCTTAGTCACGGAGTCCTTGTTTAATGTTAAATGTTAATTCATGTCCGTCAATGCCTTGCCTTGCCTTGCCTTGCCTTGCCTTGCCTTGCCTTGCCTTGCCTTGCCTTGCCTTGCCTTGTTTATGTTCTGTTTGGATTTACCGGTTTTGACCCTGCCTGGACTGTGTATTCTCTTTGGATTACCCCTTATTAAAGACATACTCGCAACTGGTTCTCTCTCCTGTGTTTTCCATAACACCGAACGTGACAGAAGGACTCCGTCACTACAAGAGCCAGCGGTATGTCGGCTTATGTCTCCTCCCCAGCCACAGTGCGGGAGAGGAGTGGATTTGAGGGAACTCGCCTGGTGGTTTTCCGGGGAACCAGAGGAGGTCACCGAGGAGGGAGTGGTCGAGAGGATATCCAGCACCGCTCTCAACCAGGGCCGCCCTTCGACCCGGGGCTCGTGTGGGATGGATTAGAGCCACCGTCTCACCATGGCGGGCGGAGAGGAGAGAGGAAGCGCACGTCCGCCACAGTGGCGTCACTGCCCATGATGGCCGCTAGTCCAGCGCCACGAGGCAGGATGGACGCCAACACAGCACCGCAACCCAAGGCGATCACGAGTCCAGCGCCACGGTGCAAGATGGCCGCCAGCTCAGCGCCAACGCCCAAGAGGGCCACTGACTCATTCTTGGACTATTTCGCTACGCTGTCCAAGATCCTAGAGATTCCCAAGACGGTTGACGTCATGGCTGCTGAGCCAGCGCCACAGCACAAGATGGCCGCCAGGCCAGAGCCACAGCACAAGATGGCCGCCAGGCCAGAGCCACAGCACAAGATGGCCGCCAGGCCAGAGCCACAGCACAAGATGGCCGCCAGCCCAGAGCCACAGCACAAGATGGCCGCCAGCCCAGCGCCACAGCACAAGATGGCCGCCAGCCCAGCGCCACAGCACAAGATGGCCGCCAGCTTGCAACCACAGCACAAGATGGCCGACTCAACGCCTGAGTCTCCAGACAAGGTGTCACCGACTCGCCAAAATAGAGGGCGGAGGAGGAGGAGACAGGCGTCTACCGTTCCTCAAAGCCCAGAGAACGTTCCCGAGGCAGTGCCCGATGCTGTTCCGGAGACCGAGGCGGTGTCCGATGCCGAGGTGGTGCCCGATGCTGTTCCGGAGGCCGAGGCGGTGCCCGATGCTGTTCAGGAGGCCGAGGCGGTGCCCGATGCTGTTCCGGAGGCCGAGGCGGTGCCCGATGCCGAGGTGGTGCCCGATGCTGTTCCGGAGGCCGAGGCGGTGCCCGATGCTGTTTCCGGAGGCCGAGGCGGTGCCCGATGCTGTTCCGGAGGCCGAGGCGGTGCCCGATGCTGTTCCGGAGGCCGAGGCGGTGCCCGATGCTGTTCCGGAGGCCGAGGCGGTGCCCGATGCCGAGGCGGTGCCCGATGCTGTTCCGGAGGCCGAGGCGGTGCCCGATGCCGAGGCGATGCCCGATGCTGTTCCGGAGACCGAGGCGGTGCCCGATGCCGAGGCGGTGCCCGATGCTGTTCCGGAGGCCGAGGCGGTGCCCGATGCTGTTCCGGAGGCCGAGGCGGTGCCCGATGCTGTTCCGGAGGCCGAGGCGGTGCCCGATGCTGTTCCGGAGGCCGAGGCGGTGCCCGATGCCGAGGCGGTGCCCGATGCTGTTCCGGAGGCCGAGGCGGTGCCGAATGCTGTTCCGGAGGCCGAGGGGGTGCGCGATGCCGAGGCGGTGCCCGATGCTGTCCCGGAGGCCGGGGCGGTGCCCGATGCTGTTCCGGAGGCCGGGGCGGTGCCCGATGCTGTTCCGGAGGCCGGGGCGGTGCCCGATGCTGTTCCGGAGGCCGGGGCGGTGCCCGATGCCGAGGCGGTGCCCGATGCTGTTCCGGAGGCCGAGGCGGTGCCCGATGCCGAGGCGATGCCCGATGCTGTTCCGGAGGCCGAGGCGGTGCCCGATGCTGTTCCGGAGGCCGAGGCGGTGCCCGATGCCGAGGCGGGACCCGATGCTGTTCCGGAGGCCGAGGCGGGGCCCGATGCTGTTCCGGAGGCCGAGGCGGGGCCCGATGCTGTTCCGGAGGCCGAGGCGGGGCCCGATGCTGTTCCGGAGGCCGAGGCGGTGCCCGATGCCGAGGCGGTGCCCGATGCTGTTCCGGAGGCCGAGGCGGTGCCCGATGCCGAGGCGGTGCCCGATGCTGTTCCGGAGGCCGAGGCGGTGCCCGATGCCGAGGTGGAGGCCATTCCCGATGCGGTGTCCGAGGCCGCTCCCGATGCGGTGCCCGAGGCCGCTCCCGAGGCCGTGACCGAGGCAGTGCCCGAGTCCGTTCCAGAGGCGGTGCCCGAAGCCGAGGCGTCTCAAGTCTCCACAGGCAGTCCAGAGTCGAGTCAGGTTCCAGTTGACCCTCCAGAGGCGAGTCAGGGGCCAGTGAACTCTCCAGAGTCGAGTCAGGTGCCAGTGACCTCTCCAGAGTCAGGGCCAGTCACCGTTGAACTTTCAGAGTTAAGTCAAGTCACTGGGTGGTCTGCTGCTCCGCCCTGTTGGACTCCGGCATCGACCACAGGGGCGTGGTGGTCATCTGCTCCACCCTGGAGGACTCTGGCCTTGACCACAAGGGTGTGGTGGTCTTCCGCTCCGCCCTGGGGGGCTTCCGCTCTGACCACACGGACGTGGTGGTCTTCCGTTCCGCCCTGGGGGGCGTTTGCCCTGACTACACGGTTGTGGTGGTCTTCCGCTCCGCCCTGGAGGACTCTGGCCTTGACCACAAGGGTGTGGTGGTCTTCTGCTCCGCCCTGGGGGGCTTCATGTTGTTGTTTTTTTTTCTCCTTTTGTTTTTGTGTTAATGTCGGTCCCTGTTCCTTTCTGTTAGTCTGGCCCTCCGTCCCTCCCCCTGAGCCTCCACCTGTCCGCCTCCCTCCTGGTCTCTGTTTTGTATCTGTCTGGGAGCGTCTGGGAGCCGCTCCTTAGTAAGGGGGTACTGTCACAGTGTCTGGGTTGTGTTCCCTGGGTTTCCACTAGGTGTCCTCAGTTCCCACAGTGTTTATCATTTATCACTTCCTGTCTCCTTATTTGGTCACCTTCCTCCTTGTTTAGTTAATTGATTGTTCCCCACCTGTCTCCTGTTTCCCCATCATCCTTTTGTGTATTTATACCTGGTCTGTTTGAGTCTTAGTCACGGAGTCCTTGTTTAATGTTAAATGTTAATTCATGTCCGTCAATGCCTTGCCTTGCCTTGCCTTGCCTTGCCTTGCCTTGCCTTGCCTTGTTTATGTTCTGTTTGGATTTACCGGTTTTGACCCTGCCTGGACTGTGTATTCTCTTTGGATTACCCCTTATTAAAGACATACTCGCAACTGGTTCTCTCTCCTGTGTTTTCCATAACACCGAACGTGACATGTAATGCATCACAGGCAGTCACATGGAAGAGAGACTATGGCTCCTTAAATTAGGTAAGACAAAAAGCTGTATTTTTCGCAACAGGTTTATTGACTTGTAATAGTAATTTAAGGTGGAATATGTGACAATCGGGTCCAGTCGGGTGTGTGTCTTCCCGGCGAGTTCGGGTCCAGCTTTCAAATAATATACGGGTCCGGGTCGGGTCCGGGTAGGCATTTCTTGGATCTACCCGGGTCCGGGTCCAGCTTTTGAAATACATTGGAATTTCAGCATTTCTCATTGGACAAGCCCATCCTGAGAGGCGTGAACCATCTCAGACCTTAAAGGCCTCACATCAGTGACCCGCCTTCAGTCACCAGTTCTTTTAGATCCTAATGGAATGAGGAGGATGAGCTAGAACTCTCTTGGACCCCTAAGTCTGCACCAGGCCTTGTGCCTTTACTTTCCATTCACCAAATATCTTAGGATCTCAGCTGATGTCTTTCTTAGCTCTTTCCACCTTTCACTGGGAAGAAACTCCCAATCACCATCGAGTCAGGACACCTTTGGAATTCATCACTCTGGTATATTCCATCAAGTCTCATCTGCCCTTTCCCCTGTATGAGTGATTGTATGTTTGTTTGCTAGACTAGTTTGCGTTAGTGTTTAGTTAATAAAAATCGGTAACACTTTATTTTGATAGTCCACTTTAGACATTCTACTAGCAGTAAGTAACTTTGCAACTACATGTCAACTAGCAGTTAGTAGAGTATTAGTAGACTGTCTGCTTAATATCTTCTAACACTTTCTTTGTCAACTTCTTGTCAACTTATACTAAGCCTAAACCTACCCCTAACACTAACCCTAAACCTACCCTAACAGTCTACTCTGAGAGATAGTAGAAATGTAGTTGCAAATTTCTGAGATTTAGTTGATATGTAGTTACAAAGTTACTTATAGTCAGTAGAATGTCTAAAGTGGACTATCGAAATAAAGTGTAACCTAAAAATCTTGTGCACAAATTACATGAGTTTCTGATTCCACCTTACAAATCAATGTCCTTTTATGATTCCGATTTTGCCGTTCTATTCGCCGCGGGAGTTTCACTCGCTCATTCTGGTTAGTGTTTACATCCCTCCTCAAGCGCACGTGAGCTCAGCTTTACAGAAACTCGCTGAGCAGATCACAGAGACAGAACAACAACACCCAGACTCTGTTTTAATCATTCTTGGGGACTTTAATAAAGCCAATCTCTCCCGTGAACTGCCAAAATACAGACAGCATGTTACTTGTCCCACAAGAGACAGTAATATATTGGATCACTGTTACACAACAATGAAGGATGCATTTCACTCTGTTCCACGAGCAGCTTTGGGACGTTCTGATCACCTTCTGGTTCATCTTATACCGACCTACAGGCAGAAACTAAAATCAGCTAAACCTGTATTAAGGACTGTAAAAAGATGGACTAATGAAGCAGAGCAGGATTTACAATCTTGTTTTGACCTCACTGATTGGAGTGTTTTTGAAGCTGCTTCCACCGATCTGGATGAACTCACAGAGACCGTAACATCATATATCAGTTTCTGTGAGGATATGTGTATTCCTACCAAGACTCAACTAAATTACAACAATGACAAACCGTGGTTCACTGCAAAACTCAGACAGCTCCGTCAGGCCAAAGAAGATGCTTACAGGAAGGGGGACAATGTCTTGTATAAACAGGCTAAATACACACTGGAAAAGGAGATCAAAGTGGCAAAGAGGAATTATTCTGAAAAAATAAGGACTTAGTTCACTTTGAACGACTCTGCATCAGTGTGGAAAAGCCTAAAGAAGATCACCAATTACAAGACACCACCCCCCAGCACTGTGGAGAATCAACGACTGGCAGACGATCTGAACAAGTTTTACTGCAGGTTTGAAAGAACACCCATCACCTGCCCTGAACGCCTCTCCACACAACCGTTCACACCAATAACAACTCCTGCAACCAACCCTGAATGCCTCTCCACACAACCGTTCACACCATTAACAGCTCCTGCAACCCACCCTGAACACCTCTCCAATCAAGCACTCTCACCATTCACACCTCCTGCATCCCCCCTCTCCCCCACACCTGCAATACAGATCAGCGAGGATGAGGTGCGCCAGGTCTTCCGGAAGCAGAAAAGGAAAAAAGCACCAGGCCCAGATTGCGTTACACCAGCCTGTCTGAAATCCTGTGCTGACCAGCTGGCCCCCATCTTCACACAGATCTTCAACAGATCGCTGGAACTGTGCGAAGTCCCTTCATGCTTCAAACGCTCCACCATCATCCCTATCCCAAAGAAATCCAAAATTACAGGACTAAATGACTACAGGCCTGTGGCTCTAACGTCTGTAGTCATGAAGTCATTTGAAAAACTGGTGCTGGCCCACCTGAAAGACATCACTGGACCCTTGCTAGATCCTCTTCAGTTTGCCTACAGAGCAAACAGGTCTGTGGACGATGCAGTAAACATCGGACTGCATTATGTTCTGCAACACCTAGACAGACCGGGGACCTATGTGAGGATCCTGTTTGTGGACTTCAGCTCTGCCTTCAACACGATCATCCCAAACCTCCTCTTGCCCAAACTAACTCAGCTCTCCGTGCCCACCTCCGTCTGTCAGTGGATCAACAGCTTCCTGACAGACAGGCAGCAGCTAGTGAGGCTGGGAAAATACACATCCAGCACCCGTACAATCAGCACCGGAGCTCCCCAGGGCTGTGTTCTCTCCCCACTGCTCTTCTCCCTGTACACTAACGATTGCACATCTAAGGACCCCTCTGTCAAGCTCCTGAAGTTTGCAGATGACACCACACTCATCGGCCTCATTCAGGACGGTGACGAGTCTGCTTACAGACAGGAGGTTAAAGAGCTGGCTGTCTGGTGCACTCTCAACAACCTGGAGCTTAACACGCTCAAAACAGTGGAGATGACTGTGGACTTCAGGAGAAACCCCCCTGCACAACCCCCACTCACCATCATGAACAGCACTGTGACTGCAGTGGAGTCATTCAGGTTCTCTCAGGACCTGAAGTGGGACATTCACATTGACTCCATTGTGAAAAAGGCCCAGCAGAGGTTGTACTTCCTTCGCCAGCTGAGGAAGTTTATCCTGCCACAGGATCTGCTGAAACAGTTCTACTCCACCATCATCGAATCCATCCTCTGCACTTCAGTAACTGTCTGGTTCAGCTCAGCTTCTAAATCTGACCTCAGAAGACTACAGAGGGTAGTCCGGACTGCTGAGCGAATTATCGGTACAACCCTCCCATCTATTCAAGAACTGTACTTATCCAGAGTGAGCAAAAGGGCTGTTAAAATCACTCTGGACCCCTCACATCCAGCACACTCCCTCTTTGAACTGTTGCCATCTGGTCGACGCTACAGAGCACTGAGCACCAGAACGACCAGACACAGGAACAGTTTCTTCCCTCAGGCAATCCATCTTATGAACAGCTGATAATAACTTTGGGACACACTACACTATTTATATTTATATACACTACACTTTTTATCCAACACACATACTTAGCGTACACTTAAATCTTTTGCACATAATATACATGTACATACATGGAACACACTACACTACTTATATTTATATTTATATACACATACACTTATTTATCCAACACACATAATATACATGTACATACATAAATGCTCATTTTAATATACCTGCCATACATTGTCAATTTGTATATTGTCAATCCTTACCCACCTATTTGTATTTTTTTGTATTTTTATTCCTTATTGTGTTTTTTGTTCTGTCGCTGTTATGTTGCACTGCGGAGCTCTGTCACGAAAACAAATTCCTCGTATGTGTGAACATACCTGGCAAAAAAGCTCATTCTGATTCTGATTCTGATTCTACAGTAAATTATACAACCCGAATTCCGGAAAAGTTGGGACGTTTTTTAAATTTTAATAAAATGAAAACTAAAGGAATTTCAAATCAAATGAGCCAATATTTTATTCACAATAGAACATAGATAACGTAGCAAATGTTTAAACTGAGAAATTTTACACTTTTATCCACTTAATTAGCTCATTTAAAATTTAATGCCTGCTACAGGTCTCAAAAAAGTTGGCACGGGGGCAACAAATGGCTAAAAAAGCAAGCAGTTTTGAAAGGATTCAGCTGGGAGAACATCTAGTGACTAATTAAGTTAATTGATATCAGGTCTGTAACATGATTAGCTATAAAAGCTTTGTCTTAGAGAAGCAGAGTCTCTCAGAAGTAAAGATGGGCAGAGGCTCTCCAATCTGTGAAAGACTGCGTAAAAAAATTGTGGAAAACTTTAAAAACAATGTTCCTCAACGTCAAATTGCAAAGGCTTTGCAAATCTCATCATCTACAGTGCATAACATCATCAAAAGATTCAGAGAAACTGGAGAAATCTCTGTGCGTAAGGGACAAGGCCGGAGACCTTTATTGGATGCCCGTGGTCTTCGGGCTCTCAGACGACACTGCATCACTCATCGGCATGATTGTGTCAATGACATTACTAAATGGGCCCAGGAATACTTTCAGAAACCACTGTCGGTAAACACAATCCGCCGTGCCATCAGCAGATGCCAACTAAAGCTCTATCATGCAAAAAGGAAGCCATATGTGAACATGGTCCAGAAGCGCCGTCGTGTCCTGTGGGCCAAGGCTCATTTAAAATGGACTATTTCAAAGTGGAATAGTGTTTTATGGTCAGACGAGTCCAAATTTGACATTCTTGTTGGAAATCACGGACGCCATGTCCTCCGGGCTAAAGAGGAGGGAGACCTTCCAGCATGTTATCAGCGTTCAGTTCAAAAGCCAGCATCTCTGATGGTATGGGGGTGCATAAGTGCATACGGTATGGGCAGCTTGCATGTTTTGGAAGGCTCTGTGAATGCTGAAAGGTATATAAAGGTTTTAGAGCAACATATGCTTCCCTCCAAACAACGTCTATTTCAGGGAAGGCCTTGTTTATTTCAGCAGGACAATGCAAAACCACATACTGCAGCTATAACAACAGCATGGCTTCGTCGTAGAAGAGTCCGGGTGCTAACCTGGCCTGCCTGCAGTCCAGATCTTTCACCTATAGAGAACATTTGGCGCATCATTAAACGAAAAACACGTCAAAGACGACCACAAACTCTTCAGCAGCTGGAAATCTATATAAGGCAAGAATGGAACCAAATTCCAACAGCAAAACTACAGCAACTCATAGCCTCAATGCCCAGACGTCTTCAAACTGTTTTAAAAAGAAAAGGAAATGCTACACCATGGTAAACATGCCCCGTCCCAACTATTTTGAGACCTGTAGCAGAAATCAAAATTGAAATGAGCTCATTTTGTGCATAAAATTGTAAACTTTCTCAGTTTAAACATTTGCTATGTTATCTATGTTCTATTGTGAATAAAATATTGGCTCATGTGATTTGAAAGTCTTTTAGTTTTCATTTTATTAAAATTTAAAAAACGTCCCAACTTTTCCGGAATTCGGGTTGTATGTAGATGCCAGTATGTAGATCAGTTCCCTGTCAAGGGAACTTCGAACTGCGTCCTCTGAGGGGACACTATGGGGAACACCTCGTCGTGACCCGTGTCTGAAGCATACTTTGAAAAACTGTTGGCCGGTGACAGCTTCTGACGTCACTACCAGCGCGACTATAAATACGCGCCCGTAGGACCCGTCACTTATCTTCTTCGTCTTCATTGACTGTTTTGTTTGAAGCGTGCATCTGAAAAACGACCAAAACGGTAAGAGCGATCTATTATTGTTATCATGGCATCCACTAGCAAGGCGTTTAAACAGTGTGTGCATCCGTGTCAGCATTATTTGACACCTGATGACACCCACACTCTTTGCGTCTCTTGTTTGGGCGAAGAGCACGCACGCGATTTCCTCGAGGGGGCAATCTGCATGCACTGTGAGCGTTTTTCTGTGAAAAAGCTCCGCTCTCGTTTGTCTCTCTTTTCGTGGAAAGAGGGACAGCCATCTGGATCCCGTGGCTCAGGACCCGCCGTTGCCGAGGCATGGAGGAGAATGAGCTCGTGGGGATCACAGGTGGATCTCGCTGCGGAGTTTAGAGAGGGACTTTTCCTGTCACACTCTCTGGTGGCAAACGAGAGTAAACTTCAGGAGGAAGATGCGTTGTCATTAACCCATTCTGACACTGAAGTTAGTGCTCTGCTGGGTTTTACCCAGGAAGAGCAGGAGATGTCTGAGAGTGGCGAAGAAGCTGAGGCTGAGCCTTCTCAATCCTCCTGCCCTGTGTATGGCGAGCTGTTAGAGGTTATGGATCGCGCCACGGCAAAATTAGACTTGCCATGGAAGCGTGCCAGAAAAGTAACGTTGCGAGGTCGCCTCGATGAGCGTTATTTGTCTGACCATAGCCCTCCAGCCAAGGTGAGCCTTCCATTCTTGCCTTACGTACATGCAGAAGTTGAAAAGGAATGGAAGAGGCCGTTTTCCTCTCGCATCCATCGGTTTCAGCATACGAGTTATGCTAATATCAAAGGCATGCTCGAAAACGGCTATGAGAGGATGCTCCCTGTAGAAGAGACGCTGGCTAGCTATCTCTCTGTGGGGGAAACGTCCTCTCTTAAATCTCCCTCTTTGCCATCTAAGCCCCTCCAGGATACATCCCGCTTAAATGGCAAATCATACGCGGCAGCAGCTCAGGCTGTGGCTTCGTTGCACACGATGGCAGTGCTTCAGGCTTACCAGGCTGACCTGCTGAAGGACCTGGATACAGGCGAGGCCCTTTCAGCTGACCAGGTAGCCGAGCTGCGCCGCACCACAGACCTCTCTCTCCGGGCTACCAAGCTGGCCGCCTCCGCCATGGGTAGGTCTATGGCGGCCATGGTGGTAACGGAGAGACATCTGTGGGTGAACCTGGCAGACATCGGGAGGGAAGAAAGGGGGTTTCTTCTCGATGCTCCGGTCTCGCCTTCTGAGCTTTTCGGTACCTTCGTCGAGATGGTGGTCTAAAAGTTCAGTGAGGCAAGGGCGCGCTCAGCTGCCTTTAAATCCTTCATTCCACGAAGGTCCAGGTCCGAGCCCGAACAACAAAGGGGTCCTGGCCCATCTCGATCTGAGGATCGGAGACGGGCGCAGAAGGCTAGTGTCGCGGCTCGCGCTCCTCCCCCGCCTAAGGGCAGGGGCAAGAGGAATCGCGGGTCACGGAGAGGTAAGCAGGGTCTGAGGGATGTGATTCAGATGAGGCAGCATCCTCGTCCGGATCAGAGCGATACCTAGTAGCTCTGGATGCTTTTAACCTCTGTTTAAACTTCTGTTTTTATCCTCCCCTGCCTATTTCCCCTGTAGCCACCAGCCCTCCACCTGATTGAGGTTAGGTGGAAAGTTTCTCACATAACAGTCTCCTATCCTGGACCTATGATGTTTTGGTTGGTTCTATGTTCATAGTAACCACCTTACTGACAGTCCGGACCAGAAGGGGGCGCCCCGTAAGCGGGACTCCAGTACAGGAGGGTGGGTGAGTACGTAACCCTTTCTTTATCTGCTTATGGGTTTTATGTTGCTGGTGGTTATATGTCTACTAACAAACTCTGTGAGTTTCCTTTACAGTGCTCTGGTATTAGGTGGCCAAGATCACAGGCTTTCGGCAGGTGGCCACGCGGAGTGGGACCCGTGTGCAGGAGGCAAGCGATCTGCGGTTGTCCATCCCACACCCCCTCCCGAGGAGCCTGGCTGATCGTCAGAACTGGCACAGCACTGCGGGGAATTTCATGGATGTCTGGCCAGGTCACCCTGAGGGGCCGCCTGGCCACTTAGCGCATCCGGGGAGGTGGTAGTTACGGAATTCTTATGTATGTACTGCCTCAGGTGATGCTCCCCTCGCTTGAGGGTTGGAGCTCGCCTCTCCCGTGCGATCTAGCGCCTCTGCGATGCTTAGGAACCTTTCTGTACACACGCTAAGCCTGTGTACTTTCTCAAAACCACATGGTGGTCAGTGTGCACGTGAACACTTTGCGCACTGTCTGAAATCCACGTAAGTGGTAAGTGTGCACGTAAGATTTTGCGCACTTTCTGAAATCCTGTACGGTAGGGGTTACGCGCTCCGTTTCGTTCCCTTTCTTAAGATGATTAGCCCTGGGTTCCATGGGCTTCATTCAACCAGTGTGTATTTATTATACACCTCGAGCATCACTTCCCTCAACATGAGGGGCTGTGTGGACGTACTGTGGGGCCTCTTTGAAGGCGAGCTCCCACATACTGTGGTTGTCGGGTAGAAGGCCTCACCAGGCCTCCCTGGAGGTTTAGCTCCCACATACTGTGTGTTTCCACTAAAACGCAAGCTCCCATGGTTTGTGGTTGTCAGGTAGTAGGCCTCACCAGGCCTCCCTGGAGTTGAGTTCCAATAACTTTCAGTTTTCACTTAAGGTGGTTATCTGGTAACAGGTAGTAGGCCTCTCTGTAGGTGAACTCCCACATATTGTGGTTATCAGGTGGTAGGTTTCACAGGCCTCTGTGAAGGTGAGCTCCCACATAATGTGGTTGTCAGGTAACCTTTCAGTACACACGCTAAGCCTGTGTACTTTCTCAAAACCACATGGTGGTCAGTGTGCACATGAACACTTTGCGCACTGTCTGAAATCCACTAAGTGGTAAGTGTGCACGCAAGACTCTGCACACTTTCTGAAATCCTGTACGGTAGGGGTTACTCACTCCGCTTCGTTCCCTTTCTTAAGATGATTAGCCCTGGGTTCCTTGGGCTTCATTCAACCAGTGTGTATTTGTTATACACCTCAAGCATCGCTTCCCTCAACATGAGGGGCGGTGTGGGCAATTCCCGTGGTAGTTTAGCAGCGCCCCTCTTTTTTCTAAAGAAAAAGGGTCGCCTATGAGCATGCTGCTCGGAGCTCGGAGTCCTCCTCTCATAGGAGACTGAATGCTCGGTTTTTTCATCAGAGCGCTCCAGTACTACATAGTGTTTTGAGACGCACTGTGAGAGCAGACATCCTGCTGAGGCAGGGGCTGAGGCTCGGGGAATGGCGCCTTCGCACCAAGGTGTTGAAGCAGAGTTAGGAGAGGTTGGCCAGATTTGGGTGGATCGGTTTTGCGGCTCGAGAGAACATCGCACTATCCCCTCTGGCTTCCTCTGACTCAGCCAGCTCCATTGGGGCTGGACGCCATGGTACAGATGTGGCCGAGGCTTGTAGTTCCTAGGATAGCAAAGTCCACTAAAGGAGGTAGAGCTTTTCACATTTGGCTCCCAAACTCTGGAATAGCCTTCCTGATAATGTTCGGGGTTCAGACACACTCTCTCTGTTTAAATCTAGATTAAAAGCGCATCTCTTTGGCCAAGCATTCAAATAATGCATCTCATAAACTTGTACTGCAGTTATATCTGATCAAATGCACATTATTATTCTTTAGCTTGGGTTAAACTAATTAATTTTGCTTGGTTGGAACAGCAGCTATGCTGCTAATGATGTCTCCATTTGTTTCAATGTTTTGCTAATCTAGGATTTTAAAAAAAGCTCCAGTCTGGATCCAGAACACCCGAGAAGAAATAATGCTGACCCTCAGAGGACCCCAGATGATGCTAACCCTGAATCAACAACAGAACTAACAGATTTTGCTATAAGTTTGATTGCATCATATAATAATTGAAGTTAATAGTGTTCGTTGTCTGTTTCATCAGCACTGACAAGCTACTACTAAATATTATACTAAAATTATTCTACTAAACCTTACTCAACCTAACAGTCTACTAATACTCTAATAAGAGTTAGCTTACAAGTAGCTGCAAAGTAGCTATCAAGCAATGTCTTTATTATCATCTCACACTGCTGGTACACACTGTGTCCAGTGACTGTTTCTCTGACATCAGCACCTACCTCTGGATTGGAAGCACAGATTTATACCAAAAATATCCCTCATCAGTTGTAGAAAACATAAAACTAAACAAAATACTTTTAATGAAAAAGAAAAAGTTTAGAAATACTCCTACAATGAGAAAACGCTAATTATACATTTTCCTTAACCATAACTGTTATAGTTATTACATTTTGGGCCAAACATGGCCATCTGTTATTACCACTGGTTAATTCAGAAAGAGTGTTAGGTATAGGTGGTTCAAACTACCTAAAAAACTGTAACAAACACTATATTCCAATGGTTAAGGATCGGTGTGATAACCCTGTAGGTGTTTGTTTAGCCAGTGTCTTCTGGTTGTGTTTATGTCAACTTCCCTGTGTTGGCACATAACAGAAGATACTGCGTATGTACATGCTGGTGTGATAGATGAATCCCTGCGCATGAAGGGTAATCCATCTGTGGTCTGAATTACCCTGATCTGTACTCATACATTATGTAACAGAAAATTGTGGGAACAGTATTCAACACTGTCAACATGTTATAATGCTTCCACCTTACATAATCATACTCAAAATTAGTTAAAAACTGAATGACTGTATGTGTGGTTCTCTGTGACAAGCTAATGTAAGAAGCATGCATGCATTCCTCCACAGGGAACACATATCTGGGATTCATGACAGAATCAGGCTTTCCTCAGCTGTCTCTTAAGATGATTGTCTTTTCATGAATAATGAAATGAGAGAGCAAACAACAAAATCCTACGTCAATGCAATGGTGGAATTCTTCATTTTTTTTCCCCAGTATGTGCAGAAATGCACTTATTAATTGAAAAACATGTCTATTTTTAGACTCTCTTTGACTATATTGTTCACACCTACACTGTCTGCAGTGCTAGATTCATCCTCCATTGCTCTTAAGACTCACATCTCTATCCACCTCCTCTGTGATGCTGGCTGAATTACACGCTTGTGTAGCAGATGAAGATGTTGTTGTAAGGTGCTCATGATGAGCACTCTGCCAGCTTAAGGCTTTATACACATTTTACTAATAATTAAATCTATCATCCGGTCTTAACACATTTACAAAGAGTTTTTCTGGAGCAATTCACTTAAGAAATTTAAATAATCCACATTACTTCAAATTTATCAATCCACTTTATTTCTTTCCATGGAGCACAAAAGGAGATGTTAGGCAGAATGTCTAAGCTGCTATTTTCCATGCAACAAAAGTGGATGATTTATACCTCCAAGCTACAAAATTGATTAAAGTAAAGCACAATAGAAGTATCATAAATATCAAAAGTATCACTGTTGTGTAACTTTTTGCTACTGACTGAAATTGTATTTCACCACTTTAGCTCTCAAATGTTATGCTCACATCCAAGTTTGCATATTCAAACTTGGCAAGTCATGTTTAGTTGTGAGCTGGGTGGGAAAATTATCACCGTCGCCAGCCAAATGTGGATAATTTTTCACAGGGGCGGGTAATTTTGTCTTATTTACCAGCCGGATGTGTCAGAAGACTTGTGTTGGATTGGCCTTTGACAATAAAATGCATTCTTGTTGAAGTAATTTTTACTAAGTAATTTTTATCCTGTCACTAGCAAAAGCAGAAACAGGTTCTTGTTCACTTCACATAATGGTCTGAGTTTAAAGTTAAAGTTTTTAAAGTAAAAAAAAAAAGATTGAATGCTCTGTACAGTTATTCATTTTCATATATTTGGTAAATTTGTATTATTTAAATTCTAAATTCTAGAATAAAAATGTTTGGCAAATGTTGGGTAACTGGCATGATGTAAATAAGTGTATGTGTGAGTGAGATTTTAGAGGAAGATTATCTGATTCTAGTTTTATCTAGTAAATTCTAGTTATTCTACCAAACGCTATCGTATTAGAAAGGCTTTTTATGGTGCGGTTTGAAGCATCGACATTTAGATTCTGCATATTTTCTGTTTCATGGAAGAAAATAACATGGGAACCGAAAAGCAGAAATTTTTAGATGAACTATTCTCTTTAAATAATGTGATTTTAGGCTAGCCATTCTCCAGCTTTGAGTGTAACGTCGAGAGTAATACCAAGGTGAGAAGAGGCGGATCCACATGCAAGCAGAGATGATTAAATAATAAAGAAACTAACAACAACAGGAACTTATAGGAAACCACTGAAACAAGGAACACATGACAAGGAACACAAACAAGCACTGAATCACTGAGGTATGCACACACAAGGTAACAAGGGGTGGAGCTAATCAGTCACTAGGGGAACTAACAAAGGAAACCATAGCTGTATCTGAAATCACCCCCATACCCTCATTTACTATTCCCTTCATTAGGCCACTAATAGACTTCACTTGAAGGAGTGAATGAAAATGAGTGAGTGAATGTGGACACTGAGTGCGCCCGAAGGACTGACACTTTTGCAGTTTGTGCTTTCTGTTTAATAACCATTTGAAACTGGCAAACTGGCAGCTCTAGTAGTAGGATTAAAGGATTTATCTTGAACTCTGTCATGAAAATTATGGATAAACCCTAATTCAAGAATTTAATAGTTTAATTAATTACAATTAATTTATAACTGTATCATATTATGCTCTGAGCCGCTTTGTAAAATGAATGGATAGATGATTCAGCTTTGGGCACTGTTTTCTGGTCAGACATGGGAAATCATTTGGCGCGTAACTCTCACAGTGCATTATGGGTATTCTCTTGTCGTTGAGTGTGCTAAAAACACGTTATGAAACTCTACACAGAGGGCTGCTGTCTGCCGGTTTAAATGCTCAAGCTCAATGAAGCAGAGTGGATTCTGACTGACTTTGAGTGGTTGTATGATTCATCAGCTTACAATCGTTTCTGTGTTGTTATTGTTATTGTTGTGTTGTGAACTTCCCCAGTCCCAAAGAATTAGAATGACAATTAAAACGTAATAGTTATCATCCTTGTTGTGAACAGCCCATGAGACTGTGATAATATGTGTGGATGTAGTGTGCTCGCCTGAAACATCTGTCGTGATAACAACACTGAAATACACATTAATACAGCAGGAATATGTTGTGCACTACACAAGCTCGCAGCTGCCTATGCTCCGCTTGAATGAAATATTCATTAGACAGACTACACAGGCTATGCAATCTTGCTCATGACTTCAATTTTGAGTAGATTACAGCTATGCTTTCGGGAATACCAAAATTACTTCTAGAGAGGAAACCAAAGAAAACTCTTTCCAGTTAGGTGAGATGTATGCATGCATGTTCAGATGCTAGAAGAGAGGACAAAGCATCATTTTAACAGGATTAAACTGCCAGATCTGCCCCAGCCAGTAGGTTTATTAGACATGCCTCCCTCTTGCTATAAAACAATGCTTTATTTCCTAAAAGCTCATTGCATCCCTGTTAACCACAGTGTCAATTAAATAAACAAGGATCTCAGAGAGCTGTGTGTGGGGAGGGTGAATAGCAGCAAAAAGTGGAGCTCTGGAAGTGAGTGTCACCTCTCCACAGCAGGAAGACACACACAGACAATTACTCTTATGTATAATTTAAATTAAAATAGTTAAGGGTCGGAGTTTACAGCTTCATGGGCAGACCTCTTGTTTCACTTTGCTTGCTGTCAATTCTCTGTATGTTTTCTCCCAATTTAGTAGTTTGTCTGATGCCACTGTTTCTGGGTCAAAACTCTCCTTCAGATGCCAAAATCCAACAATAAACCATGCTCATCTATATCATTTAGATTTAAAAGCACAGCTTAAAGGTGTGCTATAAATGAACAGTGGTCATAAATGACTGTGGAGATGTTTTCACTTCAGTATTTGATACTGTAGGTCACAACAGTAGATAACAAATTAACTAAAAAACAAATCTTTAAAGACCATTAAAGAATAACAAAAACATCTAATCACAAGAAAAGGGTGCAACATTTAAAAGAAGAAAAATAGCATGTTGTCATATAAGCCCTTGTTAAGAGAGTGAGAGAAAGAAAGAGCGAGGAGAGAGATTATATATTCATGTGTGTGTGAGAGAAAAAGCCTTGTGAACTCAGTTATGCACAACATAAACACAGGAAAGCAGAGAGATGCCGACATCTGTACTCTTTTAGATAAAGCATTTTAGTACATTAACTCTTTAACCACCATGTGGAGAAGAAAATCTGCCTAAGGAATCCCTATAACAGACTATAAAATAAGGAAAGCATTAGTCTAATTCAATGACGTAAACAAGCGTAAACAAGCAACCCCAGCCTAGATGAGAAGTAACATAAAAGTAACGTAATGCATTACTTTCCGTTAAAAGTAACTAACACAATTAGTTACCTTTTTAGGGAGCAGCCTAATGCGATATTTTAATACATTAATTTTAAAATTAACTTTCCCAAACAATGTGTAAAATTAATAAAAAAAAAAATATAATATTCTGCACCAAGTCGCTACTCGCTAGTAGGCCTAGTAGGGAGATTTACAGGGTATGTTTCTAAAAAGTGCATGTACAACATTAGTATGCCTGCAACATTAAGTGTAGAGTTGATTTGCAGTATTGATATTAAATTAAATATGAGTTGTTGGTGTGTCCTTGTTCCAGCCCATGTCATCCAAATCTCACTCCAGCCAGTTAATCCTGATTTCTATGTAATATAGAAAGTGACAGGGTTGTCAGCTTTTGCAAAAGAGTTTATCTTCTGAAATAAAAGATTTTGATGACAGTAGCTGTGGTTAAGTACCCTCTGCAAATAGCCAACAGAAATATTAACATCAATATTTACAGAAATTATCATGTCAGCTTTGTTTTGCTAACTCGTAGTTTGCGCGCTCTCTCTCTCTCTCTCTCTCTCTCTCTCTTTCCCTCACTCACACTCTCTCACTTTCTCTCAATCTCAATTTAAGTGTGCTTTATTGGCAAAAACTATTCATTTGTATTGCCAAAGAAATTGCAGCTGAGTTGCTTACAAATAGTGCACATGTATAAACAGAAAGAAAAAGAGAATCTCTCTCTCTCTCTAACTCAGTCACTCAGTCACTCACTCTCGCTGTCAATGTGCGTCATCTGGAATGGCGTCACGTGGGAGTACAAATGCAACGCTCGCGCTCTGCCCTTTACAAACGCATCGCGTCTGGGTCTCGAGCTCTCCGCCTATGAGGAGACACTTCACAAAGAACATCGGTATTTGTTATTTATTAAATTGTACAATCAAATATGAGCGACCTTTACTTTTTGTCGACGCGAAATCGTCTGTTTGTTGGGATTATTCAAACATCTGAGTGAAATCATGGAAATAACGCTCATTCTATGTACTGTTTATTATGAACTCATAGACTAGAAAGGGGAGCTGAAATAAAACAAAGGAAAGGGGGGAAAAAGACAGACAAACTTGTTCCGTTTAGAGATATTCTCATCCACACCATATTTTCTTTCTTAAGAATCGTGGAGTTTGTCTCGAGCGCGCGCGCGCTGGGCTGAGATGGAGGACATGAGCGCGCTCAGATGGAAGTTTTCTCTCCAGACTAGCAAGCAAAGATCATCTCATCGACTGGATTACGAAACTACAGAAAAACAGCTTTCAAAGCAAAGTATTAGCGAAAGTGTCCTCCCCTGTGAAGCGGAAATATGATGCTGCGCGTGACATCTTGTGCGTAATGGACACATAACATCAGGAGGAGGATCTCAGCACACAGGTGTGTGTTATCGCTCAATTACACTTTATGTTAAGCTTTTTAATTCACTGAACCGCCAACCAGTAAAAATATACGTGGATATAGTAAAGTGTTTTTAGATCACAACAAACACGTTTTCGTCAGTATGCACAGATTTCAAATTTATGTCTTCACTCCTGCCATTTTCTCACAGTTACTCTTATCTACTTGCATTAGAAGTGGTTCTCTTCATATGTATGATGCTGTAAAGGAAATGTTCAGCAGGTTTCTTAAAGGTCAGTATCTCTCCATCCGACAGATGAGCAGATGAAAACAAGACCAATATTGGAGAACATATGATCGATATGACTGGGCCACATAGGACTTTATTACTTCTGCCTCCCACACACACACACACACACACATAATGATCTGTGCTTATGAACAACAGATGATCGTGGGTAGTCATATATATTCATACAAGAATCTAGTCAGCCTTAAGACAATCTCTCAATTTATTTATAAATGGTTTCTAATTCAAAACAAAACGAATAAGAAACATATGTACGTGTACATCATACATATGCACACATATACACATGTGATTAGATTAGATTAGATTAGATAAGTAACTTTTCTCTTTTTATTTATTTATTTTTTTTTACAGTTTTTAGTATGAAATGAAAATTGTCTGTTTACTTTCTTAATCCAAGGTTTGAGGCTTCCTCTAGGATTCTGCAGGATTTCGTGATCATTTAGACAGAGTTACTGATTATAGCAGGCAGCGGAGGCTCTGGAAGAACTGCTGTTAAAGATCAGGGCCATCGTGAAGTTTCTCAGCACTGTCTCGACCAAGACGAGATCTGCATGCCTAAAAACAGCCCTGAGAAAGCTTAAGAAACCACTCAAGTGTTACAGTCCTAGAACAAGGCCAAAACAACAGCTCACTGGCAAAACTACAAAACTTATTAAATGCTTTAGCTTTCTGTCCACTGTTTTGTTTTTTGAAATGAAATAAGTTGTCGCACTTTAGAAGCAATCCAAACTCGGATGATCATTCTTTCTTTTTTTCTTTTTTGTTCAGCACAGTGTTGAGTGCTCTAGCGTTTCAAAGCAGGACTCTTGAACCGTGGTCCTCGAGAGTTTAGTTCCAACCAACTCTAACAAGCCTATAATATAAAAGGGAGACGACAACAACATATATTTTAACTTAAATATATAAATCAACTCCAGAAATCAATGTATACAAAAGTGTTAATAGAATAGTATAAATTACTATGTACTCCTGCTTAAAATGAACTCAGATTCTGTTTTTTACTCACACGCAAAATAACCGCAACACGTAGGTGTGCTCTTCTCACCTGTTTTCAAACTTATAGCCATTATGTAATAAAGGCTTTTTGAACTTTTTCAATAAGATTACCTATTATCTTTGCATACAAATTTAGCATTACATGTGGAGCTCTCTATTAGAAACTTTTACTGCATTTTTACTAAAACAGCCACCAAGATGATAATCTTGAAAATTGTGGATTTACAGCATTGTATTTAGAGCAACTCCTGATGTATCAAAGTTTGCAGAGCTGCACTGTAGCCGAACATGTCTACTGAGCACATGATGTTCACAATGATCTCCTTGATGCAATACGATTTCTGCACTCTCACAAATACTTTAATCATAAATAACACAGTGAAAACACATTGCAAATAAGAGAGTAAACTGAGTTGTTGATTATAATGGGAGTTTTGGTGAAAATGCACAAATCAATGATAAACTTGTGCTGCTCCAGCGATTATAAAGAGAATGACATCTGTGCATGAGCCATTACACATCTCACCCATCACAGATAATATTTATATGATGTTTCTCAGGGTTAGTTTATAAAGTTAGCACAAGTTATTTCTGTCTCTAACAGCAGTATTGATATTGTGATTGATGGACAGATGTGAGTTGCTCAGAACACTCCTTGATTACAGATGATGATCACACAGATGATGTTCAGAGGATGTCAAGGGGAGATTTGGTTCTCACGATTGCCCCGATTTCAAATCAGGGTGTTTCAGACAAGTAGAAAAGTATAATTCATACTTTAAACTGCAGAGTTAGTTTTAGGTTTAAAACCTGCATTGCATGTTTTTATTGTAGAATAATACTTTATATGTATAAATGTCAAGAGCGTATTGATTCTTAATTTCAGGACCCCTATAGGTCATCCATTATTAAACTGGTTCAGCTGTGTTGGCACTAAACTCAGCAAGACAGTAGTTCTCCACAAGCAGGGTTGAAGTTTCAAAGTATTGACTTTTGACCCTGAATTTGTACTGATGTGTTCGACACATGCACAGCTATAACTGCTTTGTAATATTTCACTTGACTCGGCAGAGAACCATATAGAGTTCCTTCATCTTCACACTAATTTAAACTCTAATTGTACAAATGTGGGTAACTTCTGACCCCCTTCCAGATCCAGTAGATTTGTCTTCTGTTGTTTTTTTGGCATTTTCTTCCACTACTAGTGGTAGTTATGCCTGTTTCACATTGCCACATATTTTTCATGCTGCTCATAGTATTGCCATGTAGCAGGGCTGTTAAATTAACATTTAAGAATTCATTGAATTTAAAATATAAAAAAGTGTGCATGATAGTATCAGTTGTGCCAAGATGTATTTGTGACATACAGTGTCCATCTCCTCAGTGTCATTTCTGATAAAAAGGGCAGTTAACAAAAGTTTGTTTTCTTATACTTCAGATTTTATAACAAAGATGAGACGAATATGCACATCATGAATGTAATTAAACTATTTGATTAAAACATACTGTTCTTTTTGAGAAGAAACAAATAACACCACAAGATCTTAACAATGCACTAGCAGTGCTTTTGAATAAAAATACCCTGAAAAGAATAGAATACTGAGCTACTGGAATAATGTCTGTAATTTTTCAGCTATGATAATATTCCTGCTACTGCTTAGTTCAGTGGCTCTCAGCCAGGGGTCTCTCAGCTAACTTCCAAAGGCTCCTCAAGATGACTAAATCATTTAAAGGATAATAAAGGCAAAACACAAATTAAGCCAAACAATCAAAAAGCAAGATATTTCATTTCACCTTTTCAACAACCTTTGTTCCTTTTTTCTTTGTAGAACCACTCTACCCACCGTTTTCAAAATGTGATATAGCATTCTAATTCAGTAAATCTGGGGCAGGGAATGAGAGGAATGTGAGAATTTAGTCTCTCAGCCCTCTTCCATTATAAAGCATGCGACAGACCTCTGGCAGAGTAGAGTATAATTTCTGCAAACACGGTTGCTAGGTGTGTGCCATGCCCTACGAAAATGTAGCTTTGAAACCCCTTGCCTGAAATAAAATATGCATACAGAGATAACAAGGAATGAATGTCTTTTTGCAGTCGGTGGAACACAGAGAGTTAAAGATTAGATGTTTGAAGCTGCTGATAAGCACACAGGCAATACGTAACGGCTCATAGGGAGTTAAAGCATTCTTTAGTTTAGAGCAAAGTGCCTGTTTTCTAGACTGTAGCAGACAATAGATAACTGCTGGCTATGATCTCATAATGTGTGCTTTTGTTCTCATGTTTGTTTATATAATCTCCACCTCTTCTATTCTGAAGAATTGAAGCCTCCAACTCTTTTAACATTCTGTGGCTTCATGGCTTTGTTTCCTTTAGTAGAATAATAACTGTGTGTATGCACTAGGGCTGCACGATGTGTCGTTTAAGCATCGATATCGCGATGTACGAATCCACGATAGTCACATCGCAGGATGTGCGATGTAGGCTGTCGTAGTTGATCCGTTATTCATTAACTGTACGGGCCAGCTACTCCCCTGCCCTTGACAGTGTGATTCGCAGATTAATTGCACAGCTTAACCATCATAGAGTGAAAGTTTATAATTGACAGGACTGAAAACCACATGCAAGTTTAACAGGGCAGAGAGAGAGGGAGCGCGAGAGAGACAGAGAGAGAGAGCGCGAGAGAGAGACAAAGCGCGCGAGAGAGACAGAGAGAGAGAGCGCGCGCGCGCGCGAGAGAGACGGACAGAGAGTTCATTAGAAGTACCATCAATGTTTATAGAAATGTATATGGATTTATTTTGCATGTAATTTTTTTTCTTATGAATATATATGTATTTTTGTTTTGTTTGTTTCTATTCTGCTATGTACAATGCTTTGACAATATGTACCTTTGTATGTCATGCCAATAAAGCAATATGAATTGAATTGAGAGAGAGAGAGACCGAGAGAGACCGAAAGAGAGCGAGCCGTTTTCAAACAACACGAAATGAGAATGTAAGTGTGCTCACCCCATTTTTGTTTGTAAGAAAAAATATCGCAATATATATCGCAGAAAAATAAAATATCGCAATGTCATTTTTTCCCAATATCGTGCAGCCCTAGTATGCACCACTCACCTTGTGTCATACATCAGCAGTCATTGTTGACATAGCATGCTTCATTCTCCTGGATTATAAATACAACACCACACCAAGGCCAACAGCCTCTTAAGCATCACCTGTTTAGTGGTTAGATTAAAATTTGATTAGACATGAAACTAATAAAGATGTCTATTAGTGTGTTTGCTTAATGGATAAAATCTTTCTTCAGTCTTTGTATTGTCTCCTTCTTAAGGATTTTATAATGAATGGAGGATTTCATGTATTTGTAAGTCTTTTCATTTCATTGATTAACATATCTTCCTCTTATCAATATCCCTCTCCCCTCCTTCCCTCTCTCTGCCCCCTGCCACTGATATCTGATTAGTTTACCCAGAGAGTCAATGTCAGAAGAGAAAAACACCAATACCTCTTGCTGTGTGTGGGTTGCTTGGTGGGTTCACCTTCAACCTCCGGGATCTGATTAGTTCCTCTGTGATAACATCATTTTGGTTCTCACTTGCTTTTACTGATTGATCGATAACAAATGACCACTGGACTAAAGCTCACCTTTTATACATGCTACTCTATTACTCTATATATATACTTTGATCTTTGAAACTGGTTCAGCAAAGCGAACAAACCATTTTTCAAATCATTTTATCCATTTTGTTGATTCCATGAGAATAAAAAAATAAATAAAAAATAAACTATGCGCTTTTTTGTAAGGAAGGTTAGAATTATTAACATATTTCTGTATCTATCGCTGCTCTCGTGTCATGTGACAAAATAATGAACAACTTGGACCCGAAGACTCTGGAGATGAACTAATCATTTCTCTTTCTGTTACAGAATCTATTAGATTTTGCACATGCGTGGTCAAAACGAAATGAATGAATCCCTTGCTAAGACAACTCGATGGTCCGAGCCATATTAAAGACTCATCAAAATTAATTAATCATTTAATAGCGACCATTAGTAGTCAACCAAAGCTTTGCTGCGTGATATGACAGTGTGGTGCCCACAAGGCTGTATCTTCAACATAAATATGTGGTTAAAGGTTTTACTTGCAAATCTGTGAACACAGATTGCACATTGGATTGCACATTGTATGTGTAGGATCTAGTGACCCTGCTGAGAGAAGAGCATCGAGCCTCAAGGGGAACTTCTATCTGAAAACTGTTAATCAACACACAGTATACCAATCTTTACTAATAATAATTGCTTCTATGACCCAATTATTTAGGCTGTATTTGTGAAATAACACTTCTTATTGTTGTCGTTTACTTGCTCTTTCCTAATGACAAACAGTGGGTATAGAAAATAATGAAATTTTGTTGCTTTGCAACCCTAAATTAAGACGGACACAGTTTGTGTTTTAGCTGTATTTCCTCTGTGCAACTTATAAAATTTAAGTAAAACATAAAACACCAACATGTCAAAAAATTAAATAAATAAAAATAACAGTATCACTGAGTTGTAAAAAGAAACACCTTCTTGTGTTAGTATTTTGTTGAACCACCTTTTGCTTAAATTACAGCCTTTAATCTGTTTGGATTTGTCTCTACTAACTTTGCACATCTACACTTTGCAACACTTGCTCACTCTTCTTTGCACGACTGCTCAAGTTCAGTTAAATTTGAAGGTGTGTTTGTGGACTGCAGTCACATATTTTCAGTGGGGTTTAAGTCTGGGCTCTGATCCTCATCAAGGACATTCACCTTTTTGTCCTTTAACCACTGTGTGTAGTTCTGCTGTGTGCTCTGGGCCATTGTCATGTTGAAAGGTAACATTCTTCCCATTGACAACTTTCTGGCAGCGGGCAGCAGATTTTCCTCAAGAATTTGATGGTATTTTGCCCCATTTATTTTCCTTCTATACTGAGAAGTTCTCCTCTCTGACCAGTTTCCTCTGGCTATGTCATCAGTTTGAAGTGACATCCCGATCCAGGGAGGATCTGTGTTCTACCAAATACCTTCCACTTCTTAATATTAGTCTTGACTGTGATTCTAGGCATAGATAAAGCTGTCTTTAACTTTCTTCTTTCTTTTTTGACTTTTTATATACCCTCTGTTGCTCTAAGATTGAGATTATCCATTTGAATAGACAGATACTAAATATATTTTAGATTTGATGACATAATTGATTTGTGCATTGATTTTATTGTGTCCACATACTGACTGCTCTTGGCTGCCAATATCACATTGCCAGAATTTTCCTTGTGAAGGTGAAGGTGAAGTGACATTCGGCCAAGTATGGTGACCCATACTCAGAATTTGTGCTCTGCATTTAACCCATCCGAAGTGCACACACACAGAGCAGTGAACACACACACACACTGTGAGCACACACCCGGAGCAGTGGGCAGCCATTTATGCTGCGGCGCCCGGGGAGCAGTTGGGGGTTCAATGCCTTGCTCAAGGGCACCTAAGTCGTGGTATTGAAGGTGGAGAGAGAACTGTACATGCACTCCCCCCACCCACAATTCCTGCCGGCCCGGGACTCGAACCCACAACCCTTCGATAGGGAGTCCGATTCTCTAACCACCAGGCCACGACTTCCCCATTTGTGCATATGCAATCACTTCTGACTAATGCTTCATTGTTTAATTTATGGAGTTAAACTTTCAGATGATAATTTCATCATTCATTTTAAACTAGCATTAACAGTGGTATAGGGATCAAGACATGGGGAGATATTCTTTAACAAATCTCCATCATGTTATGAGTTGTGTCCTAAATCATTTTTCATTTTCTCTCATGTACTTCATAATTATGCAACTATCATGGCTTTGTTTTGCTTGCTCTTTATACAAAGCGAGAAAAGGATAACAACATAATACTGTGATCTAAAAACATAAAAAAATATCAACAACAGTGTTTAGACTAGAATCCAGTGAACAAATTTCCCTAAAACCTAGAGTTAGACTTTGAGCTCCAAGATGAGACAGTTGAATCAAGACCGAGGTCTCTGGCTTACTTTAACACTTGTTTATTCCTTTATTTGCAGGCTTGTATTGCCATAGCAATGATTGCAACAGGTGGGGTGATCACAGGGCTCGCAGCATTGAAAAGACAAGACTCCGCCCGCTCTCAGTATCATCTGCCAATCCAGAGCCCCACCTCTGCACCTGAGAAGAAATGCACTAAGCGTAAATCTAGAGCTGATGTGGTGGTGGTCAGAGGGAAGATCAGACTGTATTCGGCGTCAGGATTCTTCCTGGTTTTGGGAGTGCTGATTCTCATGGCAGGAATCGCAATGGCTGTTCTAGGATACTGGCCTCATAAGGACCACCAGAAGGCACCAGAAAGCAAGTTGTCCGTGAACAATATGCAGGTTGGCGAGGAGAAGGTGGGCTCTATTGCACAATTCGTGGAACAGCACCTGCATTCAGAAAAGATGAAAATGTTGGGTCCTTTTACAATGGGAATTGGGATTTTTATCTTCATCTGTGCTAATGCCATTTTGCATGAGAACAGGGATCGTGAGACAAAGATCATCCACATGAGGGACATGTATTCGACAGTCATAGACGTTCACAGCTTGCGAATTAAGGAGCAGAAGTGTATGAATGGTGCTTACATGGGTCCCTATGCGGACACAAAGATCTGTTCCTTTGGTCTGGACAGTCACTTTGCCTCACGGCCCACAGGAAACACACTAATGTCCTTCTCTGGTCTCGATGGGGATGTCCGATTCTCCCACAGGACCAGCTCGGCTGAGGATGAGGAGGGTCTAATGAATGAGGCCAGAGGTGGATTAGGCCTGTTGTCGCCTACCTACAAGGAACGTTCTGAATGTATCTTTGGGTTCCAAGATGAGGGTAATCGTCGGTGGGAGGACAAGCGTGGTGCGCTCAAGAAATGGCAAACACGCTCCATTGTTTCCTCTTCCATCAGCGCCTTCACGCTGCCTGTCATCAAACTCAACAACTGCGTTATCGATGAGCCTGACATTGATAGCATCACAGAAGACTTAGAGCAGAACAGGTTGCACTCCAGAACTCCGTCAATGGAATCGTTAACAGTCCCTGTTCCCAACACCGCCAAAGCTTTCAAGCCTCCGGGTGCCCACCTGCTCCGGAGCAACTCAGCCACTGAATCCCCAAGCTCCACATCATCCCATTCCTCACTGTCTCCTGGATCCACCAGTGGTAGATTCTTGTCACCTGGAGCTGCACGTAAAGACTTTGGCTCCAATAACTCCCTCCACATGTTATCAGCCCATTCCAAATCTCTGGATTTAGAGAGAGGGCCCACAATGCTGACTGTCCAGCCTGAACAGAGGAAACATCCTAGCTGGCCCAGATTGGACCGCAGTAATAGTAAAGGATACACTAAACTGGAGGACAAAGAGGACCCTATGGACAGGCTAATAGTGCCCCCAGTGGCTGTGAAGAAGGACTACACTAAAAAAGAGAAGCTTCTTATGATCTCCAGGTCTCACAATAACTTGAGTTTTGAGCATGATGAGTTTATGAGCAGCAGTCTGAAGAGAGGCACCTCAGAGACTAGATTTTAAAACTGAGCTAGTGTCAAATGTCTATCCAGTGGCTTTTGGCGTTCATTGCACCTGCTATACAGTAGACAGTTCTTGCTCAGTAATGCTGCTTTTTGTGTTGCAGAATGGTATTTCACCATGAATTTGAAATACAAAAGCTGTAATGGTAAATTAAAGTATGGGTACAGCAAGTAATTCGGTAACTGACACAGGTTAGTCAAATTTGTAAAAAGTGTTTGTAGTGTTTTTGTTAACATTCAGACAGGATCTATTATCTGTTTGAGTACAGTATGTGTTGTACCAGCACTGCTAGTTATTTTACTTCAAATAATGTATTGTTTAAAACACACACACACTGATATTTGAGATAGTACACTGTGTTGAGGACTTCTGTGTGTAATTTATATGTTTCTCAGATTAAACACAACCTTTCCAGATAATGTTGCCCTGTTTGTAGTTACATTGTAAATCTCAGAAATGAATTACCAAATGTGAACGTGATGTGACATGACGTGTAGCCAAGTACAGTGTCGGAATTTGTGCTCTGCATCCAAGTGCACTCACACAGCAGTGAGTAGTGAACAAACTCAAACACAAGAGCAGTTGGCAGCCATTTTTGTTGTGGCACCCAGGGAGCAGTTGGGAGTTCAGTGTCTTGGTCAAGGCTGTCACTTCAGTTTTGGTTTTAAAGGTGGAAGAGAGCACTGTTCATTCACTCCCCCTACCTACAATCCCTGCCGGTACCAAGACTTGAAAACGCAACCTTTGGGTTACTCGTCTGACTCTCTAACCCAGAGCCGGCCCAAGGCATAAGTGAACTGAGCGGCTGTTTAGGGCCCCCAAGATTACATGGAAAAAAGAAATATTAAATATTTTAATCATTTATACGTATCATCGTATTATTTCTGTAGTCATGCATCATGCAGGCACATGCAGTACTGTATGACAGATTTCATTTTTCCTTTTATATCCAAAATATGCACAAACATTTTGAATCGCCTACATCATAAACTATATGATACAGCCTATTTTGTCAAATGTGTAAATACATTTTTGTCGTTTAAACAACCTTAATGACCATCTCAGTTGATCTAAAATGTTCTAAGAACATTACCATGCATTGTTCTAGCAATGTTTTTAGCAGGCAGTTTTATTTTTGTTCCCAGAACGTTCTCTCAAAAGATAGGATAACATTCTCTAAAAACATTCTAAAAATGTTTATTAATAACATTATATAATTATCATTATCCCCTAACATTCTAATTAATATTCAAGCGGGAATATCAAATTTGCTCTGATGTCAAATTTTGGTTGAAAGTAAAAACCCAACTTTTGCCAACTCCAGTAAATAACTCGAAAAACAGTATTTCAAACTTCACTTTTTATAAACCAGGTTGTCTTTATTTCTGTCATATTTCTGCGGATGTATGTTTAAAAGTAATAGTTTGGTTTCATGTCACCATAATGGTGATCAGTGTTAGCTTTAGTTGGGAAATTTGACTTGTCATTGATTTCCTCTAGCTACTATAAGATCTAAACCTATGTTAAAGTAAGAACTTTTTAAAAATATATGACAGAAATAAAGTCAGTATTGTTTATAATAAGTGAAGTTGGTAATGCTGTTTTTGGAGTTATTTACGCTGGAGCTTGACATCAAACAAAGGTTGGGTTTTCACTTTCAACCCAAATTTGACTTTTGAGCAATGTATGTCCTCATCTAGTGTGATGGGAATCTTTATTAGAAACAATGTTATTAATACACATTTTTTAAATGTTTTTAGAGAATGTTATACTATCTTTTAGCAGAACATTCTGCGAACTAAAATAAAACCTGCCGCTGAAAACATTCCCAGAACATGAAATATTCCTAGGTGGGTGTGTGGATCTGTGGAATTTACATCACCTAAATTCACCAATTTCTCCCGAATTTCATGAAAATAAGAGGCCAGTGAACTGGGAGAAAACAGAGTAAACTTTTTGGTTACCTGCACAATGTGTATTCGATGTTATCAAATTTTAATTTAAAGGTTTTTTATTGACGCTTTCCATAGAAATCAGTGTGTATTTAACAAACTATAAATTTCTTTTTTTGCTAGTACTTAATTGAAATGTCCATTTAAATGTCTGAAATCTTAAATTAAACAAAGCGGTTGAAAACACTGAACAGTTTTGATATATGAAAAGCACAGAGCACGTCTTTCTCTGGCTCAGCAAAAGCGCAGCACGTCAAAGGTTTAAAACTGATCGTATTTCGAGAGTGGAGGGGGGACAAAGTGACCCTTGGGTGGGAGGGCCTGGCTGACTAGTTAATTAGCATAGCCTAGGTAGGATATCTTCTTGTTTTAGGGAAGTTCATGTTTGATGAAACAAATAAATAGCCTTGACATCATAATAGAGCCTATTATAATAGGCTGTTTTACTTAGCTCGTTTTTGATTAAAGTTTTTGTCTTCTGTGTAAAATACTTTCCTGTGTATATATTTTTATAATAACAATAAGCTTCTGTTTCATAAACTTGGTGCTGATAACAGCATAACATTATTTACCTTAGCCTACCTTTGGGGTTTTCTATAATCCAATATCATTATGATCAATTAGCTAGTTATAGATTAAGAGTTGTTGTTTTGGATGTGTGTTTAATAATTTGTTGTTAAAATAACATTCAATTCCATAAATGTATTGTCAGCAGGTTTATTTAGCTACTTTTGACTACACTACACAGTACTGTAGGACTTTGAATGTCAAAGTGCAAAATAACCCTTGACCACTCTTGTGGGTTTGCTACTGTTACAAATAAAAGATCATAGAAGGATAAAAACACTGAAAAAATAAATAAAATCGATAATGAGTGTGTGAATAATCAAGCATTGACAATAATCAGAGCCTAGGTCCATGTGAAAGTGCCTGGAGAAAACACTGAGCAGTGCTCGTGTGTTCATCCGGGGAAACTCTAAGAGTATCATGGGAAGTGCTGCCAAATTCTGCTCCCAGTCAGTGAAGATCCATCTGGAGTAATACGACCAGTCAGGGAGTGACTGACAATTCATTCCATCCTGTTTCCATGGAAATCAAAGAATACTCCATATTACAGCTCATGTTTGGTTATATTCTCCAGCCACAAATGTTCACACGTTGTTATTACTTAAAATAAGTGCATCATAACATGATAGACTTATTGTGATGTTGTGTGTTCACATTTAATATCCTGCACGAATATTCAGCAAACGCCCTGAAAACAATTGTAATAAAACACTTTTTTTTGGTTGTTGAAATACTTGCAAGCAAATCTATATCCAGGTGAGACAGCACAAAAATAATATGAATTAAATGATAATTATCAGAATTTTTATTTTTTATTAACATTCCTTTAACGTTTTCTCTGTTGTAACTACAACAATAGATATAATTAGTGGTGTCTCTTGGAGAGAAGAACCTTTGTTTGCTTGCGTGCTTCATTAAGGTCCTGTCGTAGCAACACCCACTGTGACTGGGGTAACAGAATCTCACCATGGCAACAAAAGCACCCCTGCCAGTTAGCAAAGTGACGTCAAAAGACCCTCACAACGGAAACACCAGCTGCAAAGAAGATCTTGGTCATCTGGACCGTCTTAAGGGTTCATCACTATGAAATTCCTAGTAACAATTCGGTACTTGTAATCAATTTTATATAGAATGCTCTGGTTGTGATATACATATTCATGTATTATATGTATGCATATTCATAATTGTACAAATATTCACTCTGCATCTGTGATGATTCTCAAAAATGGAACAATTTTCTTAAAAGAAGAAAAAATGAGTTTAAGCTATGAAAATGGAAATAGAATAAAAGCATATCTTTCCTGAAAAAATAAATAAATAAATAAAAGGTCTGTCATATACAAGAATGCTTTTATCATGGTGCACTGTTTAACCTTAAACATTTTGTGGACTAAATGAATTATGTGACACCAACAGCAGTATTTTATTACTAAATATATATATATTAAATATAATTTTTTAATTTAATTTAAATAAATAAATAATATATATATATATATATATATATATATATATATATATATATTTTTTTTTTTTTTTTTTTTTTATGCATTTCATAGCCAGAAAAACAACAGCCGGTTGTATTTCATAATGGAAAATGTACTGCAGTTACTTTCATGCAGAAAATTGTAAACCCAAAACTGATTTTGTGCATACAATTCAGGTTAATGTACTTTTCAATTCATGAACAAAAAACACTGAAATCCCTTAACATAACATACAAAGCAGCTGATCAGTTTTTAATATTTTCATATTTCACATTCATATTATAAATTCCCCAATGCAAAATGAGATTACAATCTTTATGTTTTTATCGAACACCAGAACAACAGCTTTATTTGGTACCAGTTACATTCCCACCAATTAACTACACACGTCTGAGTTCATATTTTTGGTCTGAATCATTATTAATATTTAAAGTGCTTGAAATCCCCAACACAGGCACACAAGCCAGGACAGATCCCACTCTGCTGAGAATACGAATCCCTATCACGCCACAATTTTTAAATATTTAATCACTCTGTAAATATTTCAAACTGAAAGCCCTCTTATCTGAGCAGGTTGCTTATGGATTCTGAGAATATTATGCATGTACACACACACACACACGGTCAGCTGAGCTCTGCCAATATTGGTACTTAATTAGAATTTGCTTTTATTTAATTAATTAATTAATTTATAATTACATTATTTTTCTTTATTGACCACCAAGCTGTAAGTGGAAGCACAAAACCAGATGTATGAGTACTTTGTGAGCTGTAAACAGAAGGAGCCTACTTTTATCCTAACAATTTGTTCATTGTAATAGTGCAGTCATGAAGACAGTTGTTGACATTTTCTGAACTTCTTCCACCCGGATGTAAGTCCTTTAACTGCCCTCATACATCAGGTAGGGGAGGTGGCTTGTTGTCTATTTTTAATGAATGTGGCTTGGAAGAGGGATCCAACGACAGATGTAAGACAGTCCAGCTGAGTTAAAATTCTGCACATTACCCTGAAGGAAGCGCTTTCTCTGTATATATTTCTTTAATATTCATATATTATTTTATATTAGTGTTCCTGTACATCAAGTGGTAGAGCATTGCTTTATCAAGGGTTGGGGGTTTGATTCCCCGGGAACACATGATGGGTAAAAACTGATAGCCTGAATGCACTGTAAGTCGCTTTGGATAAAAGCATGTGCTAAATGCATAAATGTAATTTTAATATTAATACAGTAATCCCTTTATATTATGGTCAATAGTGTTCATGAACAAATGTTCACTAGCAGCAGTAATTGTGTGAGAGAGGACAGGAGGATGTTTATCTATTGTGAGCGTGTTTGCCTGACGGAGCGTGAATTTGCACCCTGCAGCGTTTCTGTGTTCCTTCCTATAGATGACACAAGAGTATACCACTTAAAGGATGAGCACGGGAGAAGGCAGAGAGTTGTGGAAGAAAGAGAGTTCATTTAAAAGAGGCATGAATCACACATTAAGCAAATGTGTTTTTAAAAACAATTTACAGGCAGATACAGATATTGAGGAAAAGAGGAGAGAAAGTGGAAGATTTTTTCCGATGCTGTATGAATATCTGATCGATTAAGAGAGAAAAACTAGTGCTGTACATTGGGAAAGCAATAAAATAATAGAAATAATAAATAATATGAAGAAGAAGAAAAAGATACATAATAAAATAAACAGCACAATGTATTAATTTGTTATAATTAAAGTTAAATGTTACACCATCCAAGTTCAAATAACTGGCTTTTTTTCTTAGTCATGTAATGAATCAACAACAAGTGGGCCTAAGGGTTGGTGGCAGGTGAACTCTTGGTTCTCTGATGAGCCACGCCTGAGAAAAAGCCACTTACCTTTCTTGTCTCATTTTTCTACTAAATATTTGATTATTCTGGTATGTTAAGTGCATAAATCGTTTCAAAGTGCACTATTTCATGTACAGTAAAAACATGCTACACTCTCAGAAAAAAAAGTAGAAGACCTATAAATCTATGAATGAACAGCACTCTATTCCACCCTCAATACACATGACTGAAGTGCCATTTAACAAGACACTGAATCCTCAGTTGCTACCCGGGCGCTGGATATACAGTGGGTACAGAAAGTATTCAGACCCACCTTAAATTTTTCACTTTTTGTTATATTGCAGCCATTTGCTAAAATAATTTAAGTTCATTTTTTTCCCTCATTAATGTACACACAGTTTACATTTTTTGCACATTTATTAAAAGATAAAAACTGAAATATCTCATGGTCGTTCGTTATTTTAGCTGTGTGCTTAGGGTCATTGTCTTGTTGGAAGGTGAACCTTCGGACCAGTCTGAGGTTCTGAGCACTCTGGAGAAGGTTTTCTTCCAGTATATCCCTTTACTTGGCCGCATTCATCTTTCCCTCAAATGCAACCAGTCGTCCTGTCCCTGCAGCTGAAAAACACCCCCACAGCATGATGCTGCCACCACCATGCTTCACTGTTGGGACTGTATTGGACAGGTGATGAGCAGTGCCTGGTTTTCTCCACACATACCACTTAGAATTAAGGCCAAAAATTCCTATCTTGGTCTCATCAGACCAGAGTCCTTGAGGTGTTTTTTTTAGCAAACTCCACGGGGGCTTTCATGGGTCTTGCACTGAGGAGAGGCTTCCGTCGGGTCACTCTGCCATAAAGCCCCGACTGGTGGAGGGCTGCAGTGATGGTTGACTTTCTACAACTTTCTACCATCTCCCGACTGCATCTCTGGAGCTCAGCCACAGTGATCTTCTTTACCTCTCTCACCAAGGCTCTTCTCCCCCGATAGCTCAGTTTGGCCGGACGGCCAGCTCTAAGAATGGTTCTGGTGGTCCCAAACATCTTCCATTTAAGGATTATGGAGGCCACTGTGCTCTTAGGAACCTTAAGTGCAGCATAATTTTTTTTGTAACCTTGGCCAGATCTGTGCCTTGTCACAATTCTGTCTCTGAGCTCTTCAGGCAGTTCCTTTACCTCATGATTCTCATTTGCTCTGACATGCACTGTGAGCTGTAAGCTCTTATATAGACAGGTGTGTGGCTTTCCTAATCAAGTCCAATCAGTATAATCAAATACAGCTGGACTCAAATGAAGGTGTAGATCCATCTCAAGGATGATCAGAAGAAATGGACTGTTAAATATATGAGTGTCACAGCAAAGGGTCTGATTACTTAGGACCAGGTGATATTTCAGTTTTTCTTTTTTAATAAATGTGCAAAAATGTCAACAATTCTGTGTTTTTCTGTCAATATGGGGTGCTGTGTGTACATTAACGAGGAACAAAAATAACTTAAATGAGTTTAGCAAATGGCTGCAATATAACAAAGAGTGAAACATTTAAGGGGTCTGAATACTTTCCATACCCACTGTATACACTGCTCTGGGGGTTCACTGTTCACTACTTACTGCTGTCAAAGTCAAAGTCACCTTTATTTATATAGCGCTTTAAACTAAATACATTGCGTCAAAGCAACTGAACAACATTCATGAGGAAAAGTGTCAATAATGCAAAAATGATAGTTAAAGGCAGTTCATCATTGGATTCAGTTATGTCATCTCTGTTCAGTTAAATAGTGTCTGTGCATTTATTTGCAATCAAGTCAACGATATCGCTGTAGATGAAGTGTCCCCAACTAAGCAAGCCAGAGGCGACAGCGGCAAGGAACCGAAACTCCATCGGTGACAGAATGGAGAAAAAAACCTTGGGAGAAACCAGGCTCAGTTGGGGGGCCAGTTCTCCTCTGACCAGACGTAACCAGTAGATCAATTCCAGGCTGCAGCAAAGTCAGATTGTGCAGAAGAATCATCTGTTTCCTGTGGTCTTGTCCTGGTGCTCCTCAGAGACAAGGTCTTTACAGGGGATCTGTATCTGGGGCTCTAGTTGTCCTGGTTGCCCTTCACTGTCTTTCAGGGCTGTAGAGGTCCTTTCTAGGTGCTGATCCAGCATCTGGTCTGGATACGTACTGGATCCGGGTGACTGCAGTGACCCTCTGATCTGGACACAGACTGGATCTGGTGGCTACGGTGACCTCGGAATAAGAGAGAAACAGACAAATATTAGCGTAGATGCCATTCTTCTAATGATGTAGCAAGTACATAGGGTGTTATGGGAAGTGTTCCCGGTTCCGGTTTACCTAATTAATGCAGCCTAAAAATCCTTTAACGGATTTGGATATTAAAAGCATATTAGTATGTTATGTGTATGCCAGGTTAAAGAGATGGGTCTTTAATCTAGATTTAAACTGCAAGAGTGTGTCTGCCTCCCGAACAATGTTAGGTAGGTTATTCCAGAGTTTAGGCGCCAAATAGGAAAAGGATCTGCCGCCTGCAGTTGATTTTGATATTCTAGGTATTATCAAATTGCCTGAGTTTTGAGAACGTAGCGGATGTAGAGGATTATAATGTAAAAGGAGCTCATTCAAATACTGAGGTGCTAAACCATTCAGGGCTTTATAAGTAATAAGCAATATTTTAAAATCTATGCGATGCTTGATAGGGAGCCAGTGCAGTGTTGACAGGACCGGGCTAATAAGGTCATACTTCCTGGTTCTAGTAAGAACTCTTGCTGCTGCATTTTGGACTAGCTGTAGTTTGTTTACTAAGCGTGCAGAACAACCACCCAATTAAGCATTGCAATAATCTAACCTTGAGGTCATAAATGCATGGATTAACATTTCTGCATTTGACATTGAGAGCATAGGCCGTAATTTAGATATATTTTTGAGATGGAAAAATGCAGTTTTACAAATGCTAGAAACGTGGCTTTCTAAGGAAAGATTGCGATCAAATAGCACACCTAGGTTCCTAACTGATGACGAAGTATTGACAGAGCAACCATCAAGTCTTAGATAGTGTTCTAGGTTATTACAAGCAGAGTTTTTAGGTCCTATAATTAATACCTCTGTTTTTTCAGAATTTAGCAGTAAGAAATTACTTGTCATCCAGTTTTTTATATCGACTATGCAATCCATTAGTTTTTCAAATCGGTGTGTTTCACCGGGCTGCGAAGAAATATAGAGCTGAGTATCATCAGCATAACAGTGAAAGCTAACACCATGTTTCCTGATGATATCTCCCAAGGGTAACATATAAAGTGTGAAGAGTAGCGGCCCTAGTACTGAGCCTTGAGGTACTCCATACTTGTGATCGATAGGATACATCTTCATTCACTGCTACGAACTGATGGCGGTCATATAAGTACGATTTAAACCATGCTAATGCACTTCCACTGATGCCAACAAAGTGTTCAAGTCTATGCAAAAGAATGTTGTGGTCAATTGTGTCAAACGCAGCACTAAGATCCAATAAAACTAATAGAGAGATACACCCACGATCAGATGATAAGAGCAGATCATTTGTAACTCTAAGGAGAGCAGTCTCAGTACTATGATACGGTCTAAATCCTGACTGGAAATCCTCACATATACCATTTTTCTCTAAGAAGGAATATAATTGTGTGGATACCACCTTTTCTAGTATCTTGGACAGAAAAGGGAGATTCAAGATTGGTCTATAATTAACTAGTTATTTGGGGTCAAGTTGTGGTTTTTTGATGAGAGGCTTAATAACAGCCAGTTTGAAGGTTTTGGTGTTTTGCTGTGTGTGTGCACTTGCATGGCTTAAATGCAGAGCACCAATTCTGAGTATGGGTTACCATACTTGAAAAATGTCATGACGTTCACTTTTTTTACTTTCACTAAAATGGGTCAGTCATTAAGTATGTCTGCATATAAACAAGCTACAGTTTGTGTGTGTATGTGGTAAAGCTACAGTCTACATCTAAGCATACAAAACACAATAATTATACAGACCTTTTTACATAGCCAAGCTATAAAGATGTGGAATACACCGTAGTGTAATCTGTGCCAGATAAAATCATTTAAAAAGGCCATTAAGCACCTACTTCATTGGTTCTAAAAACAAGTCAGTCTTTACATTACTAAAGATTTAGCATAAGTATTAACCATGACATCTAATATCCTTCACATCTTGCTGCTGAAGAGCTCTTTGGCTCTAATTTACACCACAATAAATTAGAATAACACAGCTGTTTAGATTTATGCCTCAACAGAAAGAGCAGCACAGCTTGTTGATAGATGATATTTTAAAACAACAGTTGTGCATTAAATTAAAAACAGGACTTTGAGTTCAGCTGAATGTAGTTATGAATTTAATGAATGTATACTAGAGGATAATGTACTCAGTAGTTTAAGATTATGTTGGGAAAAATAATCTCATTTGTTTTGGCAGTCCCTTGACAGCTCTTTCTTGTTACATCAAAACACTTTAATCACAATTTTTGTTTCAGATGATCTAAATGCTGGCAATGAGAAAAAAACATTGTTTTAACAGAGAGAAGGAGAAGCATTTTAAAAATTTCAGAATATAATAATTGCTCTTTTAAAAACTGGAGTCTGCTGCCGCTGGTGTTATTATGTATGCGTTTCAAACCATTCTCCCAGTACAGAGCTGGATTCTACCTGACAACTGCTACCACAGCACTTCTCAGAACCAGGGGAGAACGAGATTCTTAAAAATTATCTTTGCAGTTAGATACTACATCTTAACATCAGTGCATAGATTATCAGTTAAACTCAGTATAGTACATTTGCAGTTTAGTTTTATATGCACAGCAGTTTGTAAAGCTTAACCTGTTTTCTGAATTTATTTATATAACACTTAGGATTATCAGATTTGATTTGAGTGCAATTTCAAGAGATCTGATAAAACTACTCAGAATTTTCACTATTTTTGTTGTTACACTTGTCTACACTGTAAAAAACTCTTTTTTTCACTTTTTTTTTTTTTTTTTTTTTTTTTTTTTTACAGTATTTTACCATATATTCTACCATGGAAATTAACTCCACTCCCACTGGTTCAAACAGTTCGAGTTTAAAAGCTAGCATTCCTACGATGTTAGTACTATGAAATTATTTCATCTGAGTTCACTGAGAAGGAATATGTCTTAATATAAAACTGCAAACACTTAATGTGTAGTAGTAAAATAATTAAATAAATGACTTTTACTCAAATCACTGCAGTTCATTGTCAGCTATAGCACACATGTATGTGCTGAAGTACTTAACTCAGAGATCATCACTGTATCAGCGACTCCACATTTACTGTCTTCATATAAAGCAGCAGAAGATCAGTGTTTGTGTCTCATCATTGACTGAAGCACAGGCTCTACTCTCCAGCACAATGGTGAACTACAAAACTACAGTCGTGGCCAAAAGTTTTGAGAATTACATAAATATTAGTTTTCAAAACGTTTGCTGCTAAACTGCTTTTAGATCTTTGTTTCAGTTGTTTCTGTGATGTACTGAAATATAATTACAAGCACTTCATATGTTTTTTCGACAATTACATGACATTTATGCAAAGAGTCAGTATTTGCAGTGTTGGCCCTTCTTTTTCAGGACCTCTGCAATTCGACTGGGCATGCTCTCAATCAACTACTGGGCCAAATCCTGACTGATAGCAACCCATTCTTTCATAATCACTTCTTGGAGTTTGTCAGAATTAGTGGGTTTTTGTTTGTCCACCCGCCTCTTGAGGATTGACCTCAAGTTCTCAATGGGATTAAGATCTGGGGAGTTTCCAGGCCATGGACCCAAAATTTCAACATTCTGGTCCCCGAGCCACTTAGTTAACACTTTTACCTTATGGCACGGTGCTCCATCGTGCCAGAAAATGCATTGTTCTTCACCAAACTGTTGTTGGATTGTTGGAAGAAGTTGCTGTTGGAGGGTGTTTTGGTACCATTCTTTATTCATGGCTGTGTTTTTGGGCAGAATTGTGAGTAATCCCACTCCCTTGGATGAGAAGCAACCCCACACATGAATGGTGTCAGGATGCTTTACTGTTGGCGTGACACAGGACTGATGGTAGCGCTCACCTTTTCTTCTCCGGACAAGCCTTTTTCCAGATGCCCCAAACAATCGGAAAGGGGCTCATCGGAGAATATGACTTTACCCCAGTCCTCAGCAGTCCATTCACTATACTTTCTGCAGAAGATCAATCTGTCCCTGATGTTTTTTTTTTGGAGAGAAGTGGCTTCTTTGCTGCCCTTCTTGACACCAGGCCATCTTCCAAAAGTCTTGTCCTCACTGTGCGTGCAGATGCGCTCACACCTGCCTGCTGCCATTCTTGAGCAAGCTCTGCACTGGTGGCACTCCGATCCCACAGCTGAATCCTCTTTAGGAGACGATCCTGGCGCTTGCTGGACTTTCTTGGATGCCCTGAAGACTTCTCTACAAGAATTGAACCTCTTTCCTTGAAGTTCTTGATGATCCTATAAATTGCTGATTTAGGTGCACTAAAGTAGCCACAATCAGCCTGACACAATGATCTCCAGCCTTGACAGCAATGAAATGCAGTGGAAAGGTTTTTTTGGGATTAAGTTAATTTTCATGGCAAAGAAGGACTATGCAATTCATCTGATCACTCTTCATAACATTCTGGAGTATATGCAAATTGCTATTATAAAAACTTAAGCAGCAACTTTTCCAATTTCCAATATTTATGTAATTCTCAAAACTTTTGGCCACGACTGTACATTAACAGATCTCTCTTGTGCAAACACACATTAATACAGTTGAGTTCAGAATTTACTCTCATTATCAGTGTATGACTTTGCATAATTTTTTTTCTATGGATGTTCACAAATATTTTAGTTTAATTAACTTTTTTTTTTCATTTGGTAAATCTGACATTTACATTTTACAGTATATTACTGTTTTTCCTTGACTTAATGGCAACAAACTGTAGAAGAACACCTTTTTTTTTGCTGGCAACCATTAATTTACGGCAACAAACTGTAGAAAAACAGTTATTTACTGGCAGCAGGGGTTTTTCTACAGTTTTTTTCCTGTAAATTAATTACAGTTTATTACTGTTAAATTATGTTTCATGCTGTTTTTTTCTTCATCTTAAATCTTTAACCCTTTAAACCCCACAACAAAATCCTCAGTTTTAAATGAAAACTTATAATGTGTGCACACTACAGAGTGTTTGAGTAACACTGAATCAGTGAAGTTAATGAGATAATTCTGTGATTAATTGATGATTGAGCATTAGTGATGAACACCTGCTATTAACAAACAGAATCACTAAAGTAAAAAGAGAAACACAAGAACTACAAATGACTTCAGCCACAGCCTTAGATGAAATCAATTGAAATAAAAGAATTCATCAAATTTCTCAAGATCTGATTAAACAACTCCTAAAACAGCTTCACCAGATTCACATTACTAACCAGACTGACTTTATTTCTGTCAGATGTCTACAGAAGATCTTACTGAGAGTTCAATAGGTTTAGGTGTTTTTTTCACTACAGTACCATGATGGAGATCAGTGTTTACTTTAGTTGGGCTCATGAACTTGACTTTTCAAACAACTAAGGTTTTTTTTTTACATGCTGTAACAATGCATCTTTGGAACTTGTTATAGCAAAAAAAAGGTCAACAGAAAAAAAATCTGGTACTGTTGTTTATAGATTGACAAGAACAAACACTATTATTTTTGATCCAATCCCATGTTCCTTTTCTTACTGAATAATGATACTACAGCAAAAGAAGGAACACTGCTGAGCCATAAGTTAAGACTGTTAAGAAAATTTCACTCATAAAAAAAAATTGCTGAAATTTAGACAGAAACATCAATAATCAGTGTATGAATCACAACAATGGTGACAATCCACAAAATAAATAAACAGATAAGTTCTGAACAAAACATGCTACTAAAACTTAAGACAAAAGCAAGATTATAAGCACATAAGAATTCACGGTTCTCTTTGTCCCTGTATTGACTATCCAGGGTTAAATGACATCATGGTGAAGAATACTTATCCTTTACCATTTATGTCGTCAGTTTTCGAGCGCCTGCAGGGGGTGTCATTTTTCACGAAACTGGATCTCCGTAACGCTTATCATTTGGTTCGCATAAGGGAGGGGGATGAATGGAAGACCGCTTTTAATACAACCAGGGGGCACTTCGAATATCTTGTTCTTCCTTTTGGCCTTTGTAATGCCCCCGCGGCATGCCAAGCACTCGTCAATGATGTGTTGATAGATATGGTAGATCAGTTCATTTATGTCTACCTGGATGACATACTGATATTTTATCATTCTCTCCAGGAACATGTTCAACACGTCAGGCGAGTGCTTCAGAGGCTGTTAGAGAATGGGCTTTTTTTTATCAAGGCAGAGAAATGTGTTTTCCATGCACAGTCTGTTCCTTTTTTGAGATACATCGTCTCAGCCGAGGGGGTGCACATGGATTCCGACAAGATCCAGGCTGTGGTGAATTGGCCAACCCCAGAGTCTCGTAAGGCCCTGCAGAGGTTTCTGGGCTTTGCCAATTTTTACCGGCGGTTTATTCGCAATTTCAGCCAGCTAGCCGCTCCTTTGACTTCCTTAACCTCAATCAAGACTGCTTTCAGGTGGTCTAGTGCAGCAGAAGCTGCATTTTCAAAGCTCAAAAGCGGTTTAGTTTCAGCTCCCATCCTTATTGCTCCTGATCCTTCCCGGCAGTGGTGGAGGTTGGCGTGTAAGAGGTGGGGGTTGGCGCGGTTCTATCCCGGCGTTCCCTCACGGACGGTAAGGTGCATTCTTGCACATATTTTTCTCACTGTTTGTCCCCCGCTGAGCGTAATTATGACATTGGTAACAGAGAGCTGTTGGCAGCCAAGCTCGCTTTGGAAGAGTGGCATCATTGGTTGGAAGGTTCGGGGTTTCCTTTTGTTGTTGAGACCAATCACAAAAATCTTGAATACATCAAGTCAGCTAAAAGATTAAACTCTAGGCAGGCTCGGTGGGCTCTTTTTTTCGGTCGTTTTGATTTTTCTATTCCTTATCGTCCAGGTTCTAAGAATATCAAACCGGACGCATTATCCTGTATTTTTGATGTTTCGGATTGCCCGTCTTTTTCCGAACCCATTGTACCACAGAAAGTGTTTATTTCTGCAGTCTATTTCTTTGTTTTGGCTTGCTCTGTCTGTGCTGTTTCGAAGTCTTCCAATCGACCCCCTGCTGGACTCCTTCAGCCGTTGTTAGTTCCTTCGAGACCCTGGTCCCACATTTCGCTAGATTTCGTTTCGGGTCTCCCTCCCTCACAGGGAAACACAGTGGTTTTGACCATGGTGGATTGGTTCTCGAAGGCAACTCATTTCATTCCTCTGCCTAAATTACCTTCTGCCGGAGAAACAGCGGTTGCTGTAATAGATCACGTTTATCGCTTACATGGCCTCCCGATGGATGTGGTCTCTGACAGGGAGCCTCAGTTTATTTCCAAATTTTAGAGAGAATTTTGTAAACTGCTGGGGGCGACTGTTGGTCTTTATTCTGGATTTCATCCTCAGAGTAATGGTCAGACGGAGAGGGCCAATCAAGATCTAGAACGAGTGTTGTGATGTTTGGTTTCTCAGGACCCCTCCTCTTGGAGCTTGCAGCTCTCATGGGTTGAGTACGCACATAACTCGTTACCAAATGTTTAAATTTATTGGCCCATTTACTGTCACCAAGATTATTAGTCCAGTGGCAGTCCGCCTCAAACTCCCTCTGGCGTATTTCAATACTTGGTGGACTGGGAAGGTTATGGTCTGGAGGAGAGGAGTTGGGTTCCTGCTAGAGACATATTGGACCACTCCCTTATCGATGATTTCAATCGCCGGGTAGGTTCTCCTGAGAACGCTAGGAGGCGTTCCTAGGGGAGGGGGTACTGTCACGGTTCATGGGTCTGTGCGTTCATCTTGCGTCTCTGTCTGATTGTGTGCATCTGTTAACTAGCACCGCAGCTCCGGTCTATGACCGCCAGCTGCAGCTCATTTGCGCTGCCTTTAAGTTTGGCTGGCATCCTGTTTGTGTTGTTGGTTCGTTAATTCTCGTCTGTCTCTCCTGTCTAGTTGTTGTTCCTGTTCCTCCAGTTAATATTTTCTGGATCTTATTCCTTGCCCACCTGGGATTCCTGCGCTGGGTTAGAGTCACTGCAGTTGAGCGGTCTGGACCTTATTCCTCGCCCACCTGGGTTTCCTGCGCTGGGTTAGAGCTACTGCACTTGAGCGGTCTGGACCTTATTCCTCGCCCACCTGGGATTCCTGCACTGGGTTAGACTCACTGCAGTTAGAGCGGCCTGGACGAGATTCATCTGGAGTTATGCCATCATCTTCCTACGTTTCTCATTGCTTGCTATACTGAGATATGCAAAATAAACCATTTTTGCCCTCGCACTTGGATCTCGAGACTCGATCATTGTGACAATATTACTCTTTCATATTACCTAGATGTATATTTTGCCTCTGTAAATCTAATACTTTATCTTATACACTTACATACACTAATTCATATTGCACTACATTCTTAATCCTTTTTATATATTTTAATATTACTATAACTTTTTTTCTGTTAATACCTATGTGTAATATTTGTAAGCAGCCCAAATGCAACTGCTTTGGCAATACTTTTGTCATGCCAATAAAGCTCACCTAAACTGAAAATTGGCAGCTTTTGTGACCCCTACTGGCCACTACTAATATCTTGTTATGCCCTATGGCCTGGTGGTGGAAGAGGGGGAGGTGGAAGCCATTAAGAACTGGTCCGTTCCTTTTACCATTAAGGAACTCCAATGCTTCCTAGGCTTCTCAAACAGATGGTTCATCCACAACTACAGCTCCATTGGAGATATTCACTAGTGCACCACTTCTCTTTCATTCAGACCCCAACAAGCCTGTTGTCTGTGAAGTGGATGCCTCCACCACCGGGGTAGGAGTGGTGTTATCTCAGCAGCAGGGAATCCCAGCCAAACTCCATCCATGGGCCTTCTTTTACACAAACTCTGCTTGACTGAGAGAAATTACGACATCGGCAACACAGAACTCCTCGCTATCAAGCTGGCCCTTGAGGAATGGAGGCATTGGTTGCAGGGTGCTCACCATCCTTTATCGTCCTCACTGATCATAAAAACGTACAATATCTATGAGATGCAAAGAAACTTAACCTGTCAGGCACGTCGGGCATTATTTTGTAGTTTGTAGTAAACAGAACATGAACACGAGTAGAGCAAATGATGATACTGAACTGCAGCACGTGCCGGTAAGAGCGATTCTCGTTCTCGAGTCAAGAACCGGTTGCATCGGTTTTTGGATCATCAGTACACTGAACTGAAAACCGTTTCTTTTGGACGCGTCCGATTCAAGAACCGAGGAGCTGATGATACTGCGCATGCGTGATTCAACATAAAGCCTACGTAAACGTAAAAAGTAAAACTCACTGCGCGTCTGAACCGAACCGGTTTATTGAATTGAACCGTCCGAAAGAACCGGTTTGCTTGCGGAAAAGAAGCAAACTTCCCATCACTACTAACTGCACAGCGCATACTCACTGGCTCCATTACACTTGCTTGAGTGTTTCTGTATTATATGAGTGGCTTTGGAATATAAATCGCAGCACGTTTCAGATAATGATAAAAAAAACTTTAAAATATCACAGTTAGGAGATTTAAAATGAGATGTTCCCTGCATTATTACAGCAAAGCGCCTGGTTACAGTACTAAGCTGCTGCAATGGAGCATCTCTAATGCTATTAAATTAAAGATGATGAACCATAAAGCAAAAAAAAAAAAAAAAGAACAAAGAAAGTAAAATACATTTTAATGGGCATAATTAATAGTGAAAATAAATAAAGGATGTAAAGTCAAACAAAAGATTATTCAGAGACCAGATATTACTTCTGATATTTTTTTTTAAATAGTGGGTGCAGGACACTATAGTTCATTTAATTAACTGAGGATAGCAAAATACAAGTCACAAATTTGACCCAAAAATTCTTCATACAGTAGACTACCAGTAAAACTGATACAAATTTGGGACCAAAAACTATTCAGACCGAGTCAAATGTCAGGTACAAAATAGAAGTTCCGGTTTGCATGGACCTGGATGACAGCATGCCCAGGAGACTACAAATAGTCATTAAGGCTAAGGGTTGCCCAACTAAGTATTGATATTTGTGTAAATACTGTCATACTAACAGCTGTCTGAAAATATTTTGGTTGATGGTAATCCATTACATACCTTTTTATCAAAGTTATCTAACATTATCAAGCTAAATTTGTTCTCACACGGTTTCACTCTGATTTCTTTTCATTTTCTAACCTATAGAGAATAAACTGTGATAATGTGAGAAAGGTTGAAGGTGTTTTTGTACCAAATGTAAAAAAAAATTACAAATGCAATAAAAATCGACAAGTACCAAAAATAAAAGTATTGTATCGGGCAAGTTGTAATGATGAGCCAGAGACGTTCGGATCCATATGCAGAACTTTAATTATGAGAATGGTCAGACAGGCAATGATCAGTAACGGCATCAGGTATGTTAGGGATAACCAGAATCGATAACAGAAACAAGCAGATGTCGGGGCAGGCAGCAGAGAATCAGAGTCGGTATAAACAATCCAGAGGTCAGGTACGGAAGGAACAAACACAAGGAAAAACATTTGGAAATGTCAGACAGGCTAAACAAGACTTCGCAATGACTGAGAGTCCAAACACAGTTTATATATGGGAGTGGTAATGGGGAACAACTGGTTGAGATTACTCCTAAGAACGGGATTATGGGAAATGGAGTATGAATGAGTCCTGAGTGGAGTGCTCTGCTGAAGTTCATGGGCACTCCAGCTGACGATCGTGATATAACCCCCCCCCCCCTAAGGAGTGTCTACCAGTCACACTTAAAAATCTAGGAGGGTGGTGGAGTGGAGGCGGAACAGGGGGAGGGACGGAGGGCCAGGTCTGTGTGGAAGTGGAGGGGCTGGGACCGGGGCCTAACTCGGGAAACAGGAGCCCTTCCTGGGCCTAACTCGGGAAAACGAGAAACAGAAGCCCTTCTTGGGCCTAACTCGGGAAAATGGGAGACAGGAGCCCTTCCTGGGCCTAACTCTGGAAAAACGTGAAACAGGAGCCCTTCCTGGGCCTAACTCGGGAAAACGGGAAACAGGTGCCCTTCTTGGGCCTAACTCAGGAAAACGGGAAACAGGAGCCCTTCCTGGGCTTAACTCGGTTAAACGGGAAACAGGAGCCCTTCTTGGGCCTAACTCGGGAAAACGGGAAACAGGAGCCCATCCTGGGCCTAACTCGGGAAACAAGAGCCCTTCCTGGGCCTAACTCGGGAAAACGGGAAACAGGAGCCCTTCCTGGGCCTAACTCGGGAAACAGGAGCCCTTCCTGGGCCTAACTCTGGAAAATGGGAGACCTTCCTGGGCCTAACTCAGGAAAACAGGAAACAGGGCCTAACATGGGAAACAGGGGCCTGCCGTGGGCTTAACTCGGGAACAGGGGCCTGCCCTGGGCTTAACTCGGGCACAGGGGCCCGCCGTGGGCTTAACTCGGGAACAGGGGCCTTCCGTGGGCTTGACTCGGGAACAGGGGCCTACCGTGGGCTTAACTCAGGAACAGGGGTCTACCAAGGCAGAGCAGGTGGCATGGGAGCCCACCAGGGCGGAGCAGAGGACCACCACAGCCAAGAAGACGGAACAGAAGCCCACCAAGGCAGAGCAGAGGACCACCACAGCTGAGCAGACAAGGCAGCAGCCCACCAGGGCGGAGCAGAGGACCACCACAGCCGAGAAGACGGGACAGAAGGCCCCACCAGGGCGGAGCAGGTGGAGCTGGTGAGCAAGTCTGGTCAGGTAGGACTGAAACAGACAACATAAACAGGTTAATGGTGGCCTCTGTGGCAATGATGAGGTGGTTAGGGAGTTCCCAAACGTCTTCCATAGCCATGCCAGGGCAGACGGTGAGTTGGTGGATGGCATCCATGGCCATGACAGGGTAGGACGAGAGTTCTGGAAATTCAGCTTAGATGTGACAAGGCTCTGGAAGTTCGGTTGAGACGTGACGAGGCTCTGGGAATTCAGTTGAGGCGTGACGAGGCTCTGGGAGTTCGGCTGATACCTGACGAGGCTCTGGAAGTTCGGCTGAGATGTGACGAGGTTCTAGAAGTTCGGCTGAGATGTGACGAGGCTCTGGAAGACCCGTGGTGATTTGAATGGGTTCAGGAAGATCAACTGTGACTTGATTTTGCTCATGAAGATCATTGTGACTTGACTTGGCTCATGAAGTTCAACTGTGACTTGACTTGGCTCATGAAGATCAACTGTGACTTGACTTGGCTCATGAAGATCAACTGTGACTTGATTTTGCTCATGAAGATCATTGGTGACTTGACTTGGCTCATGAAGATCAACTGTGACTTGACTTGGCTCATGAAGATCAACTGTGACTTGACTTGGCTCATGAAGATCAACTTTGACTTGACTTGCCTCATGAAGATCATTGGTGACTTGACTTGGCTCATGAAGATCATTGGTGACTTGACTTGGCTCATGAAGATCAACTGTGACTTGACTTGGCTCATGAATGTCATTGGGGACTTGACTTGGCCCATGAAGATCAACTGTGACTTGACTTGGCCCATGAAGATCAACTGTGACTTGATTTTGCTCATGAAGATCATTGGTGACTTGACTTGGCTCATGAAGATCATTGCTGACTTGACCTTGTTCATGAAGGTCAACTGTGACTTTACTTGACTCATGGGTGTTAATGGTGACTTGACCTGACTCTGGACGGTCAGCGGTGACTTGACCTGACTCTGGACAGTCAATGGTGAACTGACTAAACTCTGGGAAATCAACAGGGACCTGATCAAAAATTACCTGACTAGACTCTGAGAAATCAATGGGGACCTGACTTGACTCTGGAAAGTCGACGGGGACCTGACTTGACTCTGGGATAACCAGAATCGATAACAGAAACAAGCAGATGTCGGGGCAGGCAGCAGAGAATCAGAGTCAGTATAAACAATCCAAATGTCAGGTACGGAAGGAACAAATGGTGCGCTCAAGTCCTCCTGGGAAGTTCGTACGCACAAGGTGAGAAGTCGTGCTTACGACGGCATGTGCGTTCAAGTCACTTTCATCGGAGCAAGATGGAGGAGTACTTTCTCTTAATTGATAACACAAAAATACAGCAAACTTTCTTAAACTCTTGTTCTAGAAAATGAAGAACAAAGAAATGTGCATTAGGTATACTTCGTTTTTAATGTTTTAAATTAATTTATGAAAACACTGCCAACTTTATTGTTACAAGTTGCATTGTTATATTATAATGCCATCATATTATGCGTCGTCGATTAACTTACTGCGCTATTAATCACTGACACGCCCTCAACTCGGGGCTTAAAGAAAATCCTACGTTTTGGCTGTAACTTGAGTACCGCCGAGGGCGTGGTCTTCGGTCCACAAGCACATTACGGTCATTCACAGTTGCATCAGCACTCTGAGACCGTGGAACAGCCCGGATATGTTCAGCCCAGGAGTTCTTTTCTCTACGAACGCGTCAACTTCAGGCTGGGGAGCAGTGCGCCTGGGCGTACCTGCCTCAGGCCTGTGGTCGGAGTCACAGAGAAGGTGGCACATAGACCGTTGGAATTTGAAGCAGTGTCCTTAGCCATGCAAGCCTTTTGGTTGAAATTGGAGCTGCAACATGTACTGATTCATACAGACAACAGGTCTGTGGCCTTGTACATAAATCACCAGGGCGGCGTGCGCTCCAGGGCTCTATTCAAACAGGCAGCAGGTCTGGCCGAATCAGCCCTGGTTCGCGGACCTGAGAGAGTTAGTGATGGCTCCCCCATGGCAAATCCCCCTCAGCAAGGACCTGCTGTCTCAGGCGAACGGCACGATATGGCACCCCAGCCCCGAGCTGTGGAACCTTCATGTGGGGCTACTGAGGGGACCCTAATGAGCGGGACGCACTAGTCTCACAAGTGCTGAGTACACTTACGGAAACGGGCGCAACTTCTACCAGGTGCTGCTACACTCTGAAGTGGCGAGTTTTTTCACAAAATGGTGCGAGGACATTTATATTGACTCGGGGACCTGTTCCGTGTCAGATGTTTTGTGCTTTCTACAGCACAGTATGGATAGCGGGAGTTTGCCATCCATGCTGAAGGTGTATGTGACCGCTATTGCCACTTTTCGTTCCCCGGTTGACGGGCAAACAATCGGTAAGCACACTCTGGTAATCAGTTTTCTCAGGGGAGCAAAGAGATTGTGTCCTTCATGGTCGCTCTCAGCGAAGCACATTGGAGACTTTCATGAATTTTTAGTGAATGATATTGCACTCTTCCCTTCTCCACTTTCGCTGAAATCTTATGGGCTAACGCCAGCTGGGGACATCTTGCCAATTGACGCGAAGCATGCAAATACTGACAGGTCAGCCAGCGGGCAGTATAAAATGCATGCATGAAAATTATGTGAGAATCACAATTGAACTATAGCACAGCTGACTAACGTAATGTCTCATTCCCGCCTCTCAGGGAACTGAGGTTACGATAGTAACCGGAGACGTTTTCTTACAGAGCTTTTCCTTATTAGGAGTTTCCTGTTATGACTTTCTGTGCGAGAGCACCCTTCCAGCTTCGAGTATGAATGAAACACACACACTGCAGAAGTGTTTAGCACTCTGGGATGTAAATTTCGCCTTCTCGGTCCGAAACAAACATCAGGTCCATTTATTCAAACCAGCTCTTGAAAACCTCTGTACGAACACACTTGACCGAGAAAGTGCGGGGAATGAAGTTCTGTGATGATAAAAGTGGGGGGTGGGGGGGGGCACGTCCTCCGTGTAATTTAGCGGAGACCTACTTCAACGTGTTTCGGGAGGAGAGGATGAATGTGCGTGTTGTAAATCCCACAGCTCAGATTCAGCGTGAACTAACATGGCGGCGCCCTTCACCCGGTACAGATCAACTAACACGGTCGATATAAAAGTGTTTAAACTACCAAATATATTTACTTGCACATATTTCAGAATCGGAATATCAGATATTTCATAATATAGTAAGTATGTTTGCAAATATTTTGAATAAAACAGGAAAAACAAAATAAAAGTGATTCATGTGACATACAGATCTATTTTGGCTGTGTTGTGTCACATGACAAGCACGACACATCGCCATGGAAACAATAAGGCGGTACATTCTTTACGTGGCTGGAGTATTCTGTCTCAAGAGACTGTTGCTACCCTTGTCCCCACTTTTTGCTCCCAAATGCTCCAATGTCTATATTCAGGTCAAAATCAGGGTTCTCTATTTGGAAAAAAGCACTGTACAGAAATGGTGACCTTAGAGATCATTGCAAATCAGGACATCACAGAAGTGCTGTGTTTGCTTGGACACAGCACAAATTAGTCATTGAAAAAAAAAACCTCCATGATCGAATCAATAAACAAAGAAAGGGAAAAAAGAGTTATATATATCAAATATATATGAAAACCATTGTTCAGGTGCTGCTCTTAACAGCTGTTGGATACAGGGACACAGGGAATCTGAAGGCTCGGATAACCCCGGCAATTTCTTAGCCATCTTGGATGCAATTGCACAGCACGATTCATTAACTGAGAAACGCATGAATGCGCATGGGAATGCAAAATACACCAGTAAGAAATTTTAGTGTTTGTGTGTGATGCATTGTGTCCTTTATGCACAGTATAAATAAATGAAAAAAATAATTAATAACTTTACTGGCTCATAATTTTTTATTAGAACACTCCCGAAAAGTATTTGCACCGTACTGAGTAAATTATTTTGTGTGCTTGAATGTACCCTGTACTTGGCCCCTGAATGTAACATGTGGCCCCTTAATGGCCCCTGTTACAGAAAATTCTTAGAACCGCCACTGCTCCTAGCTAAATGTAAATAAAAACCAATGAGGCAAACTGGCATGTTTGGCATCTCTATATCAATCTGCACTGGTCAAGTGAAGAGGAGGAGAGTCATCCATATTAGCAGAGCTGCATTTAGAGCATGAATGAGAAAAAGCTCTGAAAAAACTCTTATTTTCCCCTCAATCTCACTGTGAAAAAACAAGGTGGCAACGTGCCAACACTGCCAGCAAAAAATACAATACTAAAATACATACTAAAGGACAGTGATTCAGGATTCAAGTGCAAATGCAAACAACCTGTGTATCTAAGAGTCACTGAAATCCCTCGGCACTGTTATAATTCTCAGGAAATGTCAAAGAAAGCAGCTTCACCTGCTAAAGAACAGGAAATTATGGTGGTAAAACAATTTAACACAACAGTATTTTTTTATTTCTTTACAGTAACACGCTGAATGCGTATGTCTATGGGACTGACTCATTTAGTTGGATATGAACACGGAGGATACACATAAGGCTACTGGACACTGTCGGCATCCTTCGTTTCCATGGAGACAAGGCCAGATTCATCCTCTACCACAACCCCCACCTTTAGCTAGGGTTGATGAACACTGGATTAATTGCCAATTACCCACTATGTTTTTTTATGGCCAACTGCGTGAAATAAGTGTGCCTCATTTCCCTTCCATGAATTTTTATGGTTATGACGCATTTTAGACGACCCCTTACAGGGCAAAGGGAACAAATGTAGTAATTCCAGCACAACAACCCCAGATTTAACGGCAGATTTCAGTTCAGTCAATTAACCAAAACTAAAAACAGAAAAGCCCATATCCTCAGCACTGATCTCCCTGTCACGCTGAGACTTAGCTCTGCTGGGCTCCATGATGGAAATCTCTTATCATCGTAAAGAACCAAAACAGAATTAATGAGAGCTGAAAGATTATATTTGAACGCTTTTCATCCAAACACACCCTGTTGTGGTGAGAGGGCAGAACAAGGCAGATGGAAAGGGAAAGAGAAAGGACAGTGTTCTGTGCCAGAGGTGCCTAAAGTTCAGCTGCAGATACGGTGTGTATCAGGATAGACTGAGTGATCTTAATCTCTTGGAAATGTCACACTGCATTCATCCAGACTAGTAGAAGGATTGCCATCTAGCTCAAGCTGCAGTCACTTTATTTATTCTTGTTCTTGCACGCTTGGCTCCTTCGGTGAAACTATCTCTTATTCAGTTTCTTGTATACCTATATGTGCTGAATGTCAATAAAGGATGTAATATCTGCACCGTTTCTTCACCAGGCAATTGGGAATAGTAATGCAAAGCTTAATCCACGTGTTTTCTAGTTTGCTTTTGTCCAATAGGTAGGCCCAAGTAACTTATAGTTGTCTCTGCAAATTAGTAGAATATTAAAGCAATAATTCCCAAGAAGCTGTGGTTTACAGTGACAGCTAATGGCATTTAAAAAAAATAAATAAACCACACCCTTAGCTGTTCTAAATTCACACTAAACCACAGCTTCTTGGGGTTTATTGCTTTTACCACACAATACATATATTAAAGGCAAAATATGTGTATTATTATTATCATTATTATGTTACTTTTTTTTAAGTTAAATGAGTTTAAATTTATTTGACACAAAATGTAGCAATATAACTGCATTGCACTCTTTTGTCAAGGATAGCACAATAAAGTTGCATTAACTTATTTCCATTGTGGTCCTTTATTTAAAAGCATCATATGGTCACACTTTATATTAAGGTCCAATTCTCACTATTAACAAACCATTAACTATGACTTTTGCCTCAATTAACTCCTAATTTGCTGCTTATTATTAGTCTAATCCTTTTCTATGAAGACATCCTATCTAAAAACTAACTCTTCACTCTTATACTGAAACCATCATAATTTGTTAAAACCTTAATAACTAAGGCAGCTTATTCCACTCCATTGCTCTTGAATATTTAAACAGCCTTTGACCATATAAAGTCTTACACCTACATAAATTAAGATCCATAATACTCTGTCTGGTAAAATGTCCATGCTTTAAATTAACCTGTAAAAAGATGTTAAAATACAATAGGGCTCTATTATTAATAATTTACCATTTTTAGTTGTCGGAATACTAATCTTCTGACAGATAACCAACTGAAGGTACCGCAAGTGTATATTTTCCATATGACTAAAAGTGTAATCCTAAAACTAATCTCATCAATTTATTTTGTGACTTGTAACTTTACCATCCATGTACTAGATAAATCGGACATTCATGAACAACGCGCATACTTAAAGGGATGGTTCACTTTCAAATTAAATTTTGATATGTTTTAGCTTACCTCAAGGGCATCCAAGATGTAGCTGTCTTTGTTTCCGCAGTAGTTCCCATTTTGATATTTTTAGGTCAAACCGTTCTTGTCTGTGACTCATATAATGGAGGTCTATGGTGACCACCTCAAAGAGCATGTACAGAGGAGTCCAAATTAAACAATTCCCCATCATAAGAACACATTGATGACCTAAGACACGAAACGAGCGGTTTGTGTAAGAAAACGAACAGTATTTATATTGTTTTTACCTCTTGTACACAACCACGTCCAGCTGATCTGAAGGCGCGCGTGCTTCCTATAGTGTGACGTGTGCACGTGCTCTAGCTTAGTCTGCGCAAGCGCGGAAAGCGCCGGAAGTGATCTCTTGCGCGTGTACGTCACTCATTGTTTACACTTACTGTCTATGGTTTACACAGAGATTTCGGAAGTGTTACCTTTCCATGTGAAGATCTAAACATATTTAGAAGTACAGGAAATTGCAATGGAAGACGATTTCAATATATTAACAGACAACGTTGAATTTTTTCACAACCATATTTATTTGAACCAGAATACACAGATCAAGTACTCAGGAGCGATGCATCAGCTGCAGCAGCACGTCTTCAAGCCTCAGAGAGACAGATATCTCTTCAAAATTGGTGGATTTTGTTGAGTTGTGAGATGCCAACAGAAGTGGAGAGCATATGTTGTCACGAATGGAACATAGCAATGCCACAACTACAAGACGACGAAGAGGACATTGACAGTATCGCATCACACACCTGCCTGACTGAAGGTCCTGAGTTTTCTCCGCTGTTGAGTCGCAGCGTTTTGCACGTTGTGTTTTGTTTGCCACGTATAAACTGGAGGCGACGTCCAATGCCAGAGGGATCCAATGGGACACTGTCAATAGGGTGAGTAATGTGTTGTGTTTATTATAATCGCAACGATTATAGAGTGCATTATAAACAAATTAATTAATTACAATTACTGCATTATATTTCAGAAATCGTATCGTGGCGTATCGTGTGGTAAAAAGTAAACAATGAGTGATGTACACACTCGAGAGATCACTTCCGGCGCTTTCCGCGCTTCCGCAGACCAGAGCACGCGCACATGTCACACAACAGGAAGCACTCACGCCCTCAGATCAGTTGGACGTGGTTGTGTACAAGAGGTAAAAACGATATAAATACTCGTTCGTTTTCTTACACAAACCGCTCGTTTCGTGTCTTAGGTCATCAATGTGTTCTTATGATGGGGAATTGTTTAATTTGGACTCCTCTGTACATGCTCTTTGAGGTGGTCACCATAGACCTCCATTATATTTGGGAAGTCGTGGCCTGGTGGTTAGAGAATCGGACTCCCAATCGAAGGGTTGTGGGTTCGAGTCCCGGGCTGGCAGGAATTGTGGGTGGGGGGAGTGCATGTACAGTTCTCTCACCACCCTCAATACCACGACTGAGGTGCCCTTGAGCAAGGCACCGAACCCCCAACTGCTCCCTGGGCGCCGCAGCATAAAAAATGGCTGCCCACTGCTCCGGGTGTGTGTTCACAGTGTGTGTGTGTGTGTTCACTGCTCTGTGTGTGTGCACTTCGGATGGGTTAAATGCAGAGCACAAATTCTGAGTATGGGTCACCATACTTGGCCGAATGTCACTTCACTTCACTTCATTATATGAGTCACAGACAAGAACGGTTTGACCTAAAAATATCAAAATGGGAACTACTGCGGAAACAAAGACAGCTACATCTTGGATGCCCTTGAGGTAAGCTAAAACATATCAAAATTTAATTTGAAAGTGAACTATCACTTTAAAATGACATTAAACTAGGCCCGTGGCTTACCTTTACACTTTATCTGTCTGACAAAAATTGCATATCTAGCTATAAATTTGATTATAGCATCATATTTTCCAGACTATACAGAAATGATTATCCAGAACACAATCAAGATAATTGACAGATTATCTTGTTCTATTTACTAATACATACACATCAACTTTGACTGTCAAATCTTCTACCTTTTGTAAGTTAAATTAAGACCCAAAAACAATAGATTTTGTTTTACCTAAATGCAACACAAGCTACAGCCAATGACAGAGCAAGGCATGGGCTGAGGTCAGCGGAAGAAAAACAGCAACATGGCTTTAAGACAAGTTTGGATACAAGAAATGAAGTAATATTTTAAGAATAGATCATCGTGCAAACAGTTTGCAGAAATCATTTCTTCTTAACATCCATTTTCAAATAAACAACTGTTTCGCGGCATTCCCGATTCATGTCTCACGTGTGTTTTAATGACAAAACGTGGTTTGGGGACGGGGCCCATTTCAATTAGGAGGTTCAACTAACTCTGATTTGAAACTGTAACTCTTGACTTACCCTGAGATGGGTAACACAGTTTTCAAATTGTTTTCGGGTTCAGAACAGCTGAATTGAGTTAGATCAATCAACTCATAAGTAGGCTGACTCTGAGTTTAGTGTGAGCACCACAACTATGAAAAGCCATGATCAATGGAGTTCCGAAATTGATTCACCTGAGAAAAAGTTGTCCGCATACGTACACTGAACAAAATTATAAATGCAACACTTTTGTTTTTGCACCCATTTTTCATGAGCTAAACTCAAAAGTCTAAGACTTTTTCTATGTACACAAAGGCCTATTTCTTTCGAATATTGTTCACAAATATGTCTAAATCTATGTTAGTGAGCACTTCTCCTTCGCCGAGATAATCCATCCACCTCACAGGTGTGGCATATCAAGATGCTTATTAGACAGCATGATTATTGCACTGGTGTATCTTAGGCTGGCCACAATAAAAGGCCACTCTAAAATGTGCAGCTTTACTGTATGGGGGAGTCAGGGGTGGGGGGGGGTCCAAAAACCATTCAGTATCTGGTGTGACCACCATTTGCCTCACGCAGTGCAACACATCTCCTTCTCATAGAGTTGAACAGGTTGTTGATTGTGGCCTGTGGGATGTTGGTCCACTCCTCTTTAATGGCTGTGTGAAGTTGCTGGATATTGGCAAGGAACTGGAACACGCCGTCATATACACCGATCCAGGGCATCCCAAACATGTTCAATGGGTGACATGTCTGGTGAGTTTGCTGGCCATGCAAGAACTGGGATATTTTCAGCTTTCAGGAATTGTGTACAGATTCTTGCAACATGGGGACGTGCATTATTATGCTGGAACATGAGGTGGATGTGAAAATTATCAAGACTGCCAATCACTCTCTATATTTGTTATCACAAAGCTGCACCATGGACAGCATCACTGAAGCATACATAAGCTGCTATGTTAACATGAACTTGGGAAATTATCCAATATCACAAATTAAAATTAATGGAATTCACAAGGCAACAATAATTAATCAGAAATGGATGGCCCAACCCCCGAGATGTACACCCCTGAATCAGAGATTTTCATGCCTTCAATAGCGAATTGTCATAGACTGACAGCTTGCTCACTTGGGAAAACCAAATTATCATAACAGAATGTATAACAAGAAATTATAGACGAATACATGAAGGACACAAGTGCTGGACTTAATGTAGAGAGAGCACAGACATCCGTATGGTGGCCAGGACTGTCCTCTTAACTAAAACGAAAATTAAAATGTATAAATTCTGCTTCGAGCATAAAAAGACTAAATAAAGAGCCGCTGAGTCCCGCTCTCCTTACTGACAGACAATGGCTGTGCCTGGGCGCAGATCTGTGTGAATAAAGGAAAACATTATACTGTACTCTCAGATTATTATTCCAAGTATTTGGAAATCCTATACTTACTGAATACCACACCCTAACAAGTTGTCATCAAGCTCAAAGCAAAATTTGCACAATTTGGCATTACCAAAGTGGTTGTTTCAGACAATATCCAACAATTTACGAGCGAAACTTTCCAAACATTCATGAGTTTGATTTTCAGTATGCTACTTCGAGCTTGCATCATCTGTCCAGCAACGGACAAGCAGATCAAGCTGTCCAGTCGGCAAAAGCAATTCTACAGCAAAAAGGTCCGGTGCTAGCTGTCACGATCTTTATCTGAAATGCACAGGAGCTCCTCTAGAGGACACTCTATCGCCATTACCACTCAACCCTGGATTCCCTTCCCCAAATATACCAGAAACTCAGGAGGACTGTTTCCAGTCAGGAGGACTATTTAAGTTACACTCTTTCACCCACTCATTCCTGTGTATTGTATGTTTGTAACTGCATTCCTAGCCATCCATTGTTCCAGTGTTTTCTTGTTTCCTTGTCTTGCCTTTGTGTTTACCTGGTTTTTAGGATTGTTTGCTACTTGCCCTGACCATTGCCTGTTTTCAGATTACTCTTGTCTTTGCCTTGGATATAACCGTTTTACTGGTATTTTGACCTTGACTAAGATTTCAATAAAGCCTGCATTTGGACCCTCAACCTCCGTTGTCATGCCTCACCACGTTACATATGCATTGTTGAGTTACTGAACTACTCCACCTACAACTTATTCCATCACTGGTCTGTACTGGCACCGAAACAGCAGTGGACTCAGAAACAATGACTGATGATGACACTTGACAAACAAATAACTCACTGCCTACTCAGAGATGCAAAAGGATTGAAAGTAACAAGGTCTGATAGAGTGAGTAAACCAGTTCAGAAACTGAATTTGTATGTGTCCCAAGCTGCAAAAGTATAAGTTCAAATGTTAATGTTAAGTGTTAAATGTTAATATGCTCATGGAGAAAATGATGGTAAAGCATTGCAAAGTTACCATTTTGATTATGCATGTGGTTAAATCTAGCAAATTTTTGAATGTTTAAATGTGTAAGTGAGAACAAGTTGAAATCGTAAAACAGCCATATTTTTAAACTCCCATTATGCACACAATATGTGAATGTTATATTGCAGACTAGAGGGTCTAAAGGTTAAGGACAGACATTTATAAGAATGTAAATGGAGAAGAGACTCTAATGTTCTGTCTTTAGTTCATCCCTGGCATGAAGAAACATATTCTAGTTATTAAATAATTAAACAAAAATATCTTCCGAGACCAAGGAGTGAAGATCTTGCTGATTAGCATTGTCCAATTAGCTCCTAGATGTTATAGCTATTCTTTTAAATATTTTATTATACTGTATACAGTAATTCAAATGTTTATGCCAGTGCCATAAAATCCCCCTCTGACCTTTGAAATGTTTCTCCTGCAAAAACTCATGGACGATATGTTGTGTAATTAACTGGAAGTAATTGTCTGATCAGCGAAAATTCATTAAAAATTTTGTTTTTTATCTCTCTCTCTCTCGCTGACAAGAGCACTTCTGCCTAGACAAACGCTCTGGTCTCATGAGGTGTTTTAATAAAGCAGGGAAGACAGCAGGGAAATACAGACTCATTATATCATTGCTGTGTTCCCACTAAACAGCTGCTTTATTGAGTGACACAGATGCTTTTGTGTGTTATGTGTGGTATTATGTGTGTACTGTATGTACAGTATATAACACTGGTAAAAATCAATATCATTTTGTCTAAATGTATTGTCTTAATAATATATAATAAAATCAATAATACAACTATTAATTAGCAGATTATTATATGTAGCACTTTACATATCGGTTTTATCTGAATTTATTGACACTGTTGGCTATTTTACCTTTATAACCTTTATCTATCTATATGTAGAGTTTAGTTTAGAAGTTACAGCTGCAATTACATACATATTTTGTAAATTTGTCAGAGTTGAAGTTCAACCTAACCTTGTAAAGACTAGCCAGTCTTCATTAATTATTTGATGGGCCGTTAAGGAGACATTGAATAGAATATTTATTGACTGGAGAGAGGGAACACCATTTTATTGCTTTCAAACATCTAATCTGAAGGACATCATACAGCACAGATGTGACGTGTGAGAAACAGAAGATGACCGATAGTGAGAGAGCCATAAGGGAATCAGGGTTTGGCTGGTTTGCCCTATTAACCCCTGTTGGTAGATAATCGAACTGCACCAAGTCAAAATAAAGCTAGAATCTGACATTAAATTGCTATTTAACATTCATTTGCATGTAAAACTGATATAATCACAGAACTGAATATGAATGTGAGATTGAATGTGACAGCCAGCTGTACATCTCTACATATGCAACAGCCATGATGACCTGATTTTCGTAACAATTTAAAACCATATTCACCCTGAGTGGATGTTTCAGTGTGTGTGCGAGTTCTTAATAACATCCGACCATTCTAGGATAATGGGATATGCATTTGTCCTCTAAACAAATATTTGGTGAAGAGTTGTCATCACGCTAAATAATGCTGTGATCTTATCAAACGCTGTTTCCATGACAACTCTTTCCAACCAGCAACCCCACTATGGAGATATTTCAGTCTGGTCTGGTTAAATGCTTCATGAGAAGATTAACACTGTTATGCATTTAGTGTTGGGAATACTGTAAAAATAACCACAAAAGTAACAACTAGGATATCCTTCAACACCATTCCAAAAGGTACATTTGAAAAATTGTTAATTCTGTCCTTTTAATAGTCAATTCGGTAACACTTTATAGAAGTTTTCATTTATAAATCATTACATAATGTTTAACAGATCATTAATTAATATATATTCACATAGCTAGAAATATGAGATAATGTTCTTGTTAATGTTTACTAATGAACTTACTAAACATTACCTAATGATTAACGTTTGATTATTTAACGTAAATTGAAATGCTGACAAATGTCTGTAAACTCTCAGTTCATATGGTCTTCATTTGATGGTCTTTGTTAGTTGTGTAGATATCTATTTACACATCTTAACAAACAATCTATTAATTATTTGTTCATGTTTTTGCAGTAGCCAAAATAAAGTGGAAACTATTCATCTTTTGCAAATGTTTATAAATGATTACTTATCATTAATACCATTATGAGTAGTCATCTCAATGTCAAAAAGTGTCCCGAAAGACCTGAATTTACCCTGTTCACATGTCATTACTAATCATTTACTAATCGTTTGTTCATGTTTTTGCAGTAGCCAATCTAAAGTTGAAACTATACATTATTTGTAAATGTTTATAAATGATTACTAATCATTTAGTATCTTTATGGGCATTAGACTTTTAGCTAATGTAACAAGATTTGTGCCTCAACACTCACATTATTATACTACTTTATATCATTAAATATATTAATAAACCACCCAGCATTATATAAATGTTTGTTAATGATTTATTTATGAGAGTTAATAAGTGTTCCCATTAATTGTTAAAATATGAGTAATAATGTGAACATAAAAACATCTCAAATGTGAACACTCAAAATAAAAGTCAAGCAAACGGAATTTTTCATCAAAACTTAGAAAGTGGTGTAAATTTGTATTCATTATATTTTTCCTAGTTGCTCAGCCTCTAAAATATTTATTGGCTTGAAATTTGTCAATGCAATTTTTATCAAATAGCTTATAAAAAATCTTTATCAAACCATAAATGACTGGAAAGTCATGGGAAAATCCTGCATTTCATGAATTAATCTCATATTCACCTTTGTAAGTGAACAAATAGACTATTGCCATCCCAAAGCAGCTGTTCTCACATCATCACCCTTGCAAGTGGAGAATTCTTATGCCTCACAATCTCCAGGTCACAAGCCCAGTGGTCACATATTTCTCAAGTCTGGTGGTCCCAAGGTCAGGTGGTCCTGATGAGTCCAAGTCCAGTGGTCATGAAGACCCCAAGTCTGGTGGACCTTGTGATCTCAAAGCCTCTCACACTGCCTGTCATGGTCAGGAAGACAATTACTGCGCAAAATGTATATTTTGACCTCCCTATTCAGGGAACAGACACAGTCTTAATTAACTGGACAGAGCAAGTACTTCTATCATTTAAGCTGGTAGCACGAAAGCCATCATTGCAATATTTGAGAACTGACTTACTAGACATATGGAGCGAAGTGTCCTAGAGATGTTGTTCGACAGTAGTTCTGCTCCAACTGAAAAAACCTAGAACGCTCACAAAAAAGATTCAAATTATTTACAAAGAGCAGTTTCTGTTCTTTACACCATAACAATAACATTTATTTAAAGCAAAAAATCTAATGAACCTTATCCATTCTAATGAATAAACAAAAGTGCTTTTCTTGACCTCTGTATAAATTTTTTTTTTCAGTTTTCAGTCATAGATAGATAGATAGATAGATAGATAGATAGATAGATAGATATTATTAGGGCTGTAAGTTTTTTCATCTTATGAATTACATTATGTGTCAATTAATTAATAATAATTATGAATTCCTTACATTTATATGGCACTTTTCTAAGCACTTAAAGCACTTTACATTATCTCCTCATCCACCACCAGTTCTAAATAATTGATCTAATTAACCAAAAACTACATTTTGTTGTGAAAATCCCCCAAAAGAAAGAATTTATTTCAATTAACATAAAATTTATTGCACATTTAGTTCAAAACGGCCTTACATAAACATAAAAGAAGATAATTTGAGAAACATCTCAGTTTTTTCATTCATGCAATGGAAGTCGTTGGTAACCAAATCTCTTCTTTACATTTATATATATATTAATTTCTCTTCCTTTTCCTCACCATCAATATGAAGATCCAACAGTCAACGGAGCCAGCCAGCTGTTGTGGAAGATTCTAAAATAATAGAATATTATTCAGTTATTCCTGGAATAAGAATATGACAACACATAATTTGTATTAGTAGCTTTGTTTTATGAAAGCCTTATCAATTTTTAATTTATAAGCCTTGTTTTTGATCAGCAACTTTATCTATCTATAATCTGATTTAATTGTTATAAAAAATAAATGCTGACTTGACATCAAAATATATTAAAACTTTGAAATGATCCAAAACACTACGAGGCGCTATGCCTAGTAAGATCACTTTTGCTCCGCACTCTTCCGGCTAGACGTTGCTGGCGTGGCGTTGCTGTTCGAGACTGCTGTGATGTAATGTTCTGCGGTTCTGCAGCTGGGGATTATTGCACACCATACTCTATATACATATACACCATATGAAAAGCGTCTGCCAGCAGTGAGCAGTCAACCCTCTACATTGAGAGTAAATCATTCGCATATGCAACTAAATCTTCACTCTGGGTGATGAAATGATGTCTAATATTAGCAAATGGCTAATACTTTTTCAGATTTTATACTCCATTTTATGAGTTGGAGGCTAAGTATAAGTATTGCACATATATATTTTAACTCGCCGAACACTGACTGAGTGCTTAAGAGTTTCACTTTCAGTCAAGTGATCTGTAGTCTCAGCCTCAGACGTCACATCCACAGACCATTGGCTGAATGTCTGATGCATATGGGACACAAAATTGGAAAAAATACAGGAGTGTCAAAGTCATCATCAGTTTGGTCAAATTCTACAGGATTTCTGTGAGACATGCGTGTCGCGTTCTTTAACGTTCCGCCTGGAAAAGAAAAATATCATGGCACCAAACCACGATATCTTGCAGAAAGCCGTTGAGTTTACAACTGTGACAACAAGCGATTATTAGGATCAACTAAATGCTGGATGTTCAAAAGTATGTGAAATATTTAAAGTTCACGGCATAGAATCTTTAAAATAAGTCTCAGAGACACCAGTCTGTTATTATGGCGACATTTCCACGCCCCAAAACATGATGCTGAATGAAACGAACTGTGATTGGTTGTTTGCCAGGTCCATCAAACAGCCTCATGGGTGGGCCTTGGCCAATGAAAGCTGCCATACATTCCAGACCTTCCCTGCACCTGTATTTGACATACCATGAACTCTAGTGTAATGTTGTATGACTTGCAGTCACTTTGTTGAGAGTCTTACATGCATACAGAATTGACATACTACATGTAAATGCAACAGATTAAAAATCTGTAAATTTGAAATAATCTATATTCCCAGCCACACCAACACAGAGAGAAAGACACAAGAAATATCAAATAGTATTTTATTATTTTAAAAGTTTAAAAGAGTATCCTAATTACAATCTCCTCCTCAAACCAGAGGAGACAATAAAACCATGAATTGTCCAGTATTCTGCCCAGGGTAATACCCAAGTCCAGTCCAGCCTGAAATCGACCCAGTGTTTCCCCTGCCACCGGCAAAGAATGTCTGTTTCAGGGGGATTTCAAATAGCCGATTTCAGTCAAAACAAATCTCAGACCAGGATTTCCACAGCACTGCTCTGTGTCTGTCAGTGGAAAGATCGTCAATGGGTAGTTTGCTCATAGCCGGTAACTGAAAAAAACTCAGGTGACTAGAGTGACAACTTTTCTATGCTTCAAGTGGACTCATCAGCAATACTATCGTGGTTGCTGCTCTGTCGTCGCCCCCCAAACCACCCTGCCCCCCACGGATCTGGCACCTTTGCAGAAATCAACAGCTAAGAACAACTCCTTCAGCTCAAATGCTAAACACACACACGCATCAGCTTGGGGAAAAAAATAATCACTTGCCTTCAATCGTGGGTACGTGAATGCTGACATTGCAGTGTCTGAGATTCGGCTCTGCCAGAGCGCAGGAGATCCATTTAGCAATGACACAGAGGGGAAAGAAGATCAGCAAAAACCCATCCGCTTCATCAAACGGCTCGTTCCTCCGTCCAGAGCGTTCTGCCAGTAAGAGATCTAGCTTCCTTTTTATCACGAGTGATCTGATCAGCCAGCAAATTAGATCACTGATGTGAACGGGGTTTTACAGGTGTGTCAATTAGTGTTTGTTATTGCAGTTTGTGAAGGAGGAAAAACAACCCTTTAACAACCCTTTAACAGTTGTCATCCCGACAAAGTTTTATTGTCTATACCTGTCCGGAGGCCTACCCCTATTTTGTCTCTGGGACCTACGCAGGGGTGATCGTCCACTGAAACTGCAGGAGGGGCACATGCTATGGGCACAAAGGTCAGAGTTAATGACAAAGGCACACGGAAAATTTGGGGTTCACCGTTTCAGTCTCTGGGGCTTGTTGAGGATCCTCAGGGGGATTGAAAAGGCAAGGCCTACGGTGATTCCGATGAATTGTCCTGATAGGGCCTTCTTTTCTTTCAGGCTTTATCTGGAAAACTGGCCGGCCTGGGCGTAGTTGGTCAATAACCACATAGAGTTGGGGCTGACAATGAGGTGACAATTTCCCTTGTTCTCTTCGGCAGAAGTTGCGCAAGAGCACCCGCTTTCCGGGCAACTAGGGGAGTTTCATTTTTTTCTGATCATACCTGGCCTTGTCTCGCATTCTGCTTTCTCTAGTTTTTGCGGCTACCTGCCTGTAGACCCTCTGTATTGTCTGGTTGTGTTGGTGAACCCAACCCTCCAAGTCTTGTCTTTGGGTAAATGGTGGCGCACCAACAGACGTTTCCACTGGCAGACGGGCATGTCGGCCAAACATGACAAAATGTCAGTCCAGTGGTCTCATGGGGGGTGTTTTTATACAACAGCAGGAGAGTCGGCAAGTGATCTGGCCACCGCACTTAGGCACAACCCATACAGACTGCACAGCTGTGCGACCATGGTTGACTCAAAGGCTGCTCCTTGATCTGAAAGAATTTGTTCAGGACACACCCATGGTTGAATAAGTTAGCACCATAGGGCCCATGTCGCAGTGGCTGCTGTCTGATCTTTTGTGGAGACAGCCCATCCATACTTGGAGAAAATATACAACAGATAAGGATAAGTATCAGCATGCCTACCAAGAGACAAATAGTCAATTGAAACTGTTTCCAAACTGTATAACGTAAGTATAGGCACCAAAGGTGCCCTTACCTCTGGTCCTCTTTTCTGTTGAGTGCAAATTGAGCATTTGGATGCCCAGTCTTGCAAGTCCGCACCCATCCTGGCCCAGAAGAAGGTTTTTCTCAGCAAGCCCTCGACCTTTGCTCTCCCCATATGGCCTGAGGCATTGTGATACTTCTCCCACAATGTATAAGTCTTGTCTTTGGTAACCACGGTAAGGTGAAGGCTCCGGCTGGCATAGGCTATAACCCGCTGCATACGCCAAGAATTGGGCACTCACCAGAGCAGTCTTTAAGCATTGAATGCCTCCTGGCAATCTGTATTCCAATCAATGGCAGCATTTCCTCTCCACATACTAGCAGAACCTACTAGGAGAGCATTCAAGGGTGCTGGTACTTTAGAAAAACCTTTCACAAATCTTCTGTAGTACCCTACAAACCCAAGGAATGATTGGACCTGCTTAATGGTAGAGGGGATAGGCCAATTATCAACGACAACTGTCTTCTCGGGATCTGTGGATATTCCCTCACCAGAGATGACATGGCCAAGGTAGGTGACTTTCCTCTGGAACAGGCTACATTTATGGGGCTGCAACTTTAAGTCATGGGCTGCCAACTTCTCAAAAACCTGCTCCAGGTGTTTGATGTGGGTGTCAAAGTCTAGGGAGTATACAACAACATCATCCAAGTAGATCAGGAGAGAGTCATGGACCTGCCCACCCAGGCACCTCTGCATCAGGCTTTGAAATGTTGCAGGTGCGTTACAGAGGCTGGTCTCTCGATCCTTCGAATCCACTGTCCAGGTGCTTGCTTCAGGCTGGTGAGGGATACTTCAATCCTTGGCAAGGGATAGGCACCTTTGTGGGTTAGTGTGTTCAGCTTCCTGTAGTCCATGCAAAAGCACCAAGATCTATCCTTCTTCTTCACATGGACAATTGGTACTGCCCAAGGGCTGGAGCTTTGCCTTATGACATCACTATCCAGCATGTTTCGCAGAAGTTCCCTGATTTCAGGGTAAAGGCTTGGTGGAACTAGCCGGTATTGGTGCAGAACCTGAGGGTATGGAGTGGAGGACTGCACTGGTCTGACCAAATTCCTCATTTCCTGTTGCTAAGATGTCTCTCCATCTCTGTAACAGTGAGTCCATCTTCTGTTGCTAGTCTGTTGTGAAACCATCACTTTTCAACAGGTTGACTGGATGCTGATCTTTGGTGCCGATGTGGTCTGCACATCCACTTCCACCACACCTGGATCCAGAGAACTTCAAAACAAGGTCCTTTTCCCCTTGAATCTGCCTTGGGTCAACCTGGAAGACATTAGCCAGGGGACGACGTTGAGGTATCGATATGGGGTAAGGGTTGAGGTAACGTACCCTTATAGGGAGGCGTCCTTTCATCACAGTAGTAACAGCCCGGGCCACCTGCCACCCATCATCTCTTTCTGGGCCCTCCACCAAAGCACAAAAATCTGAACTGGTTTTCACAGCATAGAGGTGTCCACAGCACCATCTCACTTATAGGAGGCAAATAGACTGGGTCTTGACGGGTTAACCTGACCACTCCAATTGGCCCATCAGATGATTCATCCTGAGACCTTTTGATAGGCAGCAAAAGCCCGCTCACATTCTCCCTTTGCTTCACGTGACATAGTTCCACCAAAGACAGTCCGGCTAGGGTGGACTCCCTGAAACAGCTCGTTCCAACAATGTGAAATAACATTCATCTCTAGAATACCCCTTTCAGCACTCAGGCACCCATCCTTTACAATGATAACACCTTTACCTGGCACGGTGACTCCTCCCACTAAAAAAAATCCAAGATGGCATAGCCAATATATGGAATCTGTAGTCCATTAGCTGCTTTTAAAGAAAGCCAGTGTAGATCTTGTGAGCTTCGCTTCTGCTCTCCATCTAGCCATTTCTTAAAGAAAGTTTCACTGAACAGTGTAACTTGTGAGCCTGTATAAAGCAGGGCAATTTCACGCTTGCATCAACAACTTCAACTTCTGGACACGTCCGCACCAGGGATGGTTTATCAGTTTTGTTCCCCTGGTCCCCCTCCCCAACCACCTGGCTCTTAGTGGTTGGGGCTGTTAGTTTAACTGTCTCCTCCCCTGTTGACGGTACCTCTGGATGTGACCAGCCTTCCCACAGCCTCTGCAGATTGGTTTGCCCTGGTTGTCCCATTCCAAAGTCTGGTGACGCCTGGGGGAGGCAGTATAGCAGCCTTCCCTAACAGCCCCCCTAGGGGACGAAGGTGAGTCTCTATGCACCATAATCTGAGGAAAGAGTTGGCGTTTAATCTCATCAGTTAGGGTTTCTTTAACCCTCTGGAGTCTAAGAGTATTTTTGGGGCCTGGAGAAGTTTTGTCATGCCCTGACATATGTGCTTTTTTCAGTTTCTTATAAATATCTAATGGCTAAAGTCTAATCTCACTGTAATCAGCACAAACTGGGCTATAATTATATGTGAGCAGCATGCATGTACATGATTATATTTTTGAGAGAAAATATGTTATGCGTGGTTAGTGAAACCTAAAAATGTTAAATCACTTGAATAAGGCCATAAAACACATACAGAACATTGGTTCCCAGGACATTTGAGAACTAGAGCTTGTAGCCTAGAATTTTTTTTTCTAAATTAAGTGAAAATCATCTTGTTTGCTCACTCACAGAAAACAATATATTAATTAAAATCTTCTAAGACACTATTTGTTGTTAAAAGTCATATGCGAGTAGGCGTCAACTATGATGAATATCATTGTGATTTACACCTGAGAAGACAAAGGCCCGCATAATGAGCTGCATAATGAGCCGTTCAGTCAGGTTTGTCACTGAGAGGGAAGAGTTACAAGAAAGAATATATGGACAAAATAAATGTATATAATTTTATGTTTGTAGTTTATTTAGAATATATTTAATTATCCCACAACATAATTTAATATCCACTTGCCAGTGCAGTTAAACAGTTTTTTAGGAACAATCAAAGCTGACTTTCAAAGCTTTTTTTTTTTTGCATCATTACTCCAGTCACAAAATCCTTCATAAATCCTTTTAACAATCTGATTTTCTACAACAACAACAAAAAACATTAATTATTATTATTATCATTGTTGAAAAGAGCTGAGAATATTTTTGGGGGGATACATTGAAAGAATAGCATTGTTTGTTATAGCATTTGTTACGGTTACATTTATTTGTTACATTTATATTATTTACATCAAGCTTTTGAATGGTATAGTATTGTATATTGTTATCAAAACTTCATGTTTCACTTGATTATATATTTAGTCAGGAATTATAATGTGGAAAACGTCTAACTAGTAAAATGTTTACATGTTATGTGAAAACTAGTACAAGTATATAAATAAATAAAAAGAGACTTACTCATGTTTATGATCTCTGCTGAATAAAGCACTTAATCCTTTTTTTCTGAAGAAATCCAGATCTCAAATCCTGAAGTCCAAATCATATCTTTTTGGGGTGAATTATGTCTTATTCCTTTCATCGCGAAGCAAACAGTAAAAGTAAAAACTTGAAGAACAGTCTCGCTGCTTTTTCTTCCATATGGGCATATTCAGGGCGCGTGCTTCCATGAAACATTAGAATCTGAATTGAGCGTTCAGCGCGGGGCGTGGTCACATTAGATATAATGAAGGGAGACATGCAAAACGGACATTGCATTGTTTTCATATGGATTACTTTATAACAGAATATATGTTTTCAGCAGCACTTGTTTAGTTTAAAAGTAGACATGTCATGCTTTCTCATCTCTCTCATGTCTCTTCGTTGAGTATTCACTGAGTTACAGTTCATTTTAATGACGTGTTGGTAAATGAAGATCAGCGCAGACAAAGGCTGCAGACAGCACACCTTGTTTGTTATCTTCATTTCATAAATGCACAACGTTTTGTTGTTATGTCTGTACAATCAATACTGAAAGTGTATTTTAAATGTCACCTTTTTTTATGTTTTTTTTAAGCTTTGATTGTGTTTACAGTGTGCAATATAACATGTGTTCAAGTTTCACATGTAAAAAAAACAGTATTTTTCACACAATTCACTTATCTGTATACCGCTGTTTTCACTGTCATACAAACGGGCTGATGACCTCCTTGTTCTATGAAGTCCCTCCTTCAGAAATACTTGTGCCAGCGGTTCCTGTGTTGTGATTCGACAGCAGCTGAGCGCACGCTGCCCTCCTGGAAATGTGATTTGGGCTAGTTTTGGAACAGCTTTGAGAAGCAAGTGGGCAGGATTTGTTTTGAAAACCTGGCAATCCTGATCTGAACGCACGTGCTGGAGATGTACTTCTAATCACAGAATGCTTTTACTGACAAGATGCGCATGAAAATTGCATTCGATTTTTTTGCAAAGCCCTACCATCTAGTAAACAAAGCTAAACAGCGTTGCCCTTTGTGTAATAAGTTCCAGAAACTGTTAAATGCACCAACTTAAATAATAAAATAAACAACACCTTCTCCAGACAAAGAGGGAAATGCTCCATCTTTCAAGAATTATCTTTGTGCAAATCCGGCATTAAACTGATTGAGATTGAGATTGAGGAAGCTGTCCTCAGCAAAATGTGCTGCACATTTTACATGTGGATTATAATTTTCGGGAACCTAGTTAAGCATAAATTGTAACCATTGATCTCTAAGTACAGCGTCCCTGGGAAGGCCAAACAAAGGTGATTTGACTCCAAGATGAAAATAACAGCGTTTCGACGACATGGCGACAAACACAAACCCAGCTCTTCCTCTTTTCTGTCGGAGCGCAACAAGACCACGCCCCCTTTTTTGTGTGTTCCTGTAGGTGGAGGTTAGTCAAAAAACTGTTTTAGTGACGTCATTACTGCAGGAACTAGAGGGATGTAGTCCAAACTGTTCATTCGTTGTAGGCGAATTCTGTTGAATAAAATATCTCGCTTGGCATTGAACTTTGAGCTTTAGAATTTTACAGATATTATTTATACTCTAACAACAACATTACACACTAACTAAAGTTCAAAACATCAACTACAACTACATTAATCAACTACAGAGGGTTAATAACAGAAAGTTGGTCTGCAATTTCTTTTTTAAGTTCGGCTATTACTGTCTCCCTCCAATCCTCTAGGCAAGGTGCAACCATGGATTGGTTTGTCTGTGGCACAGAGGTATGTGAGGCACAGACAGGCTCCATCCTCAGCTCAACTTCCATGCCCTCACCTCACTACACACCTCAGTGAAGGACAATGTAGGTTTTCTACGCACCTGTCTTTGGAGCTCCTGTTGCACCACACCAGGCCTCAAACCCAGGACAAGCTGGTCCCTAATAGTTATCTCATCCTGTGCAAAGCCCACTAGCTCCTGCTCCCTCCATGTGGAGAATAGTTCCCGGAGATGGAGAATGAAAGCAGTAACTTTCCTCTTCCTGTTGATGACAATTAAAAAAAAATGTGCCCAGATCTGGGCCACTGGTGTTAGACTCCCATACAGCCTCTTTAACGAACTCAACATGTCCACACTTGTTAAGCATCTTCCTAGATTCAGTAACCTCTTCTCTCTTTTTGACTCACCCTCAAGTGCCCCATATATAAAATCAATCTTCTGTTCCTCATTTAACCCTTGTGCCCTCATCAATGCCTGTACCTGCCCACTCCATTTAGAAAAACTAATTTTACTTGAGTCACCATTAAACCTTGGAATCCATGGGACCCCCATAAACCAAGGCATGATTATTGCATTTATCACAGGCTGATTAAATGGAACATTTTCTCGACTTGCCCCAGTTCTTTGTGACACATTACCCCCTTGACCTTCAGACTGCCCTTCATTTTCATCTGCCATTCTTCACTGTGTGGTGTGGAAAGGCAACCCTGCCGACTGCGCCACTTATGCAACAGATTAAAAATCTGTAAATTCAAAATATTCTAGATTCCCAGCCACACCAACACAAGACACAAGAAAGACACGAGAAATATCAAATAGAATTTTTTTATTTTAAAAGTTAAGTTTAAAAGAGTATCCAAATCACAAACTTCTCCTCAAACCAGGAGAGACAATAAAACCATGAATTGTCCAGTATGCTGCCCAGGGTAATACCCAAGTCCAGTCCAGCCTGAAATCGGCCCAGTGTTTCCCCTGCCACCAGCAAAGAATGTCTGTTTCAGGGGATCTCAAAAAGCCAATTTCAGTCAAAACAAATCCCAGACCAGGATTTCCACAGTGCCGTTCTGCATCTGTCAGTGGAAAGATCGTAAAGTCAATGGGTAGTTTGCTCATAGCCAAAGTGGACTCATCAGCAATACTATCATGGTTGCTGCTCTGCTCTGCTCTACCAGAGCGCAGGAGATCCAGTCAGCAACGACACAGAGGGGAAAGAAGATCACCGGGCCCGTTTCACTAAGGAGGTTCAACCAACTCTGAGTTTAAACTTGAACTCTGAGTTGACTTACCCTGAGATGGGAAACTCTGAGTTTTCGTTTACAGAACAGCTGAAATTAGTTGGTTTAATCAAGTCTAAATTGACTGACTCTGAGTTAAGCGCGTGCACCACAACTATAAAAAGCCATTACCAATGGAGTGCCGATATTACGATTCACCATGGCAACAGCTCCCGCCAAAAAGCTGTTTGCATACTTCAGACTCAATACAAATGTAATTATTCTCAGTGTTATAATATCACAGGTGATAACTGGCAGAACGTTAGATTAATGAACTAATAGCTAATCATTTTATGGTAAATAATAATATTAATAATAATATTTTGAGTGCATTTTTCTTATTTTACAAATGATATGCCAATAGAGTAAGAAAGATATGGCAGTGGCTATTTACACTGTGGAATTAACATACTTTCTTAGCAATAGATCCTATTTACAGTAGGCTAAGTGCAAGTAGCTCTAGATGCTATTTACAGAAAAAATGTACAATGAAAATCGTGATATATTCTATTTACCATGTAAAAGTAGCAGTTCTTTGCAACAGGCTAAGTGTAAATAATAATTAGATGCTAGTTATACTTTATACTGGCAGACACATACTAGGCCCATGTGCACCTCTGTATTGTTATACATTAACAGGATTCAAACAGGACAAATGCTTACACCATTGAAGCCGTTATTCACATGTGTCGTATTTAACCTTATGTGTCGATGGAGGGCGGAGCTACAGTAGATTTGCACTTAGTAATGGACACTCAGAATAATCTTGTTTTCCATTTGTATTAAGATTATTTTTATTACCACACTGGCATATAATTTCACTTTAAGTAAAATGCACTTAATTTAGATCCTCCCAGGAAACAAGACTAAGTATCTTATATCATATTCTTACATAGAAAATCAATCTTTATTTTATTATTTTTTTATATTTGTACTTGGGGGGAAAAAAGAATAAGAAAAAATACTTAGTAAGAAGAGCAATTTCCAAGCGTGCATCAATGAAGTGTTAAAAAAGGGGGAGGAGAAATAAACTCTGGGTTTACCGAAGAAAACCTGCTCCTGACCAGGGACCCGTTCTTCGTATGTCGCTAACTCAGTTAGCTTGATTTGAATGTTGAGTTCCTTTGGATTTTTTATAGCTGCCAGGTTTTCCAGTAGAGGGCGGAGCTAATACGCAAAAAGCAATCTCATTGGCTGCAGCTCACCTATTATCGTCCCTGTTTTGATTTCAACTAATGAGATCGAGGGAACACACACAACCTGATTAATATTATAATATAATATAATATTGATAAAAAAAGAGATGATTTTCCAATTATTCAGTTAAGTTGCTAAAGCGGGGAAAAAAAAAAAAACTCTCCCTCTAAAAATCTAATCTAAATCTAAATCTAAAAAAATATAAAAATCTAATCTAATGCGACAAGTTGAGAATCATGAGTCTCAGAAAATCAGTGGTTAAAGTATAAAATCTGACTTGAAATAACCTAACAAATCAATCAGTTTCATAAACGACATTTTAAGATCACGCAATCTCACTAATTTGATCCATGAACAATGAATCAAGATAATTTGATGTGCACACTTATTCTAACTGTGCGTTCACACCAGACGCGACTTGCACGAATAAATCACGCTATTCGAACGTAGTTGGACTCTTCAACATTTTGAGTTTATTCGCTTCATTCGCACAAGAAATTAATGCTGCATTCCAGGCAGGTTTTTGAGCCTGTAAATCGCTACTTCAAACCACGACTCATGACTTTGTAGCGTTCCAGGCAAATCACGCTAAACTTCCTGGGCGCAAGAAATTGTTGTTAGATTATTAATTTTATTGCAATGTTATTTTGTCCCTAAAATAATTTTTTCAATGTGTACCACTTGTATAAATACTGCATCCGGCAATATTATCCGTAGGGGCTGCCATTGGGGTTTTGCGGGTTATGTGACGTTAGAAGGTTGAAAAAACACGGGTTACAGGTTGCTTGGAATGCGGCATTACTTCACAACAGACGCGAATTTGCGTCATGGGAGGGGCTTCTGCCAGCTGAGTTCACGCAGCATTGTGACTTCAACCACCATTTATTCTGATAATTTTCAAATTATAAATGTTATCGTACCATGAAATGTAGTTTTAAAAGTATTTCAGGCAACAATGTAGTTGTTTAAAACTCAAGTATGCAGTTTATTTTTAAAGACAGTGCCTATTTAAAAATGCGTTTCACTGATTTCGGAGACAGTCAGCTCCGCGCAATCAGCAGGAGCTCAGTGATCACGTACCCACCTAGAGCACTCTCAACTCGGCTAGCCTTTCTGACATTTGCAGCTGGCTCTGGTGTCTTTTTAGTGGTTAAACATAAAATCGAATTAGTTTTGGATAAATCTAACAGGTAATCTTTGGTCTTTATTCAATTAATCTATTTCTTCCGAGCAAGATTCTTTTTATTCCTGTTTCTGTAAAAGTATGAAGAAGTATCATACAGCTCCGGGTATCCACATACAGCGACGATGACTTTGTCCTCCATAGTTCTTTAGGATTTTTCCTCCATTCGCTACGTTGTAATCATGTCGCTACTAGGGAAAACTCTTGATTGGTTAAAGGTGCTCTAAGCGATGCCGGGAGTCGTAACTTCTTGTTGACGTTCAAATTGTTGTCAAACAAAATGGAGGCTAGCTAGACCCTCCCTCCTCCTCATCCGTGCACTAACCCCCAAACCCCACCCCCAAATCTTTCTTGTCGGTTATTGGCTGGAACAGTTTGTTATGTTTTGTGGTGCTTGAGCCCAGTTTGTTTTTCTTGTTGTTTGTGGAGCCTGTGGTGTCTAGACAAGCAGCTAGCGGATAGTGAGGAGATGTTTGCTGGATGTGACAAAAAATGTTTTGGCCTAAAAAATGTGTGACCACTTAGAGCACCTTTAACCCGGTGTGAAATTTCACCAAAGTTCAACTCACCCGAAAAGCTCAATTCGCACGAATCGCTCATTCGCGCTGCGGGATGTCAATTCGCGTCTTTGCATTGACTTAACAAGTAAATCACTCGCGCTTAACTCTTCATTCGCGTCTGGTGTGAACGCACCATTAAACAGTCCTTAATGTCGATCATGGATCATATCAATCCAATATATAAAATATATACAATTTGCTAACATATTTGTTGTTGGACATTAAATGTAACAGAAGTAGAATTTTAAACTTGTGTGTATTTTTATGATAACAGTAACTGTCAAGCATTTGTAAGCTAGCTAATACAATCCTAATTCCTAGCTCAAATGAGTTGTGTATTCCTCTTCTCAGTTAAAATATAGTTTCATTCTATAATTTATTTTTATTTTTAATTTAGTGATTTTTTTTTTATTATTCAAAAACGTCTGCAAGTGTTCCTATTGGTCAGTGTTCTGACAGAGCTTGAGCTATGGTAAATTTGCTTTATGAATCCAAATAAAGTGACAATAAATCAGACTAACTGAAATAAGCCTGGCTTATTTGGTAAACTTGTTTTATGAAACAGCTCCCCTGTGTTGCTGTCCAGGAAGAGGAATGAGAAACCTGCTTTGTTTTGATTACAGAATTGGAAACACACCCATTTTACACACGTCACTCAAACACAGAACCAGGAAACAGGAGTCACATGTGTTCAGAGAAAGAGAAACTTAAGTGTAGTCTAGCTGTTGTGTGTTTGTGTCTCTGTATTCAAGCAGTAAAATGGCAGAAGCCAGAGTTTCTCAGGATGAGTTCTTGTGTCCAGTGTGTCTGGACCTCCTGAAGGATCCAGTGGCTATCCCCTGTGGACACAGTTACTGTAAGATCTGTATTACAGACTGCTGGGATCAGGAGGATCACACGAGAGTCTACAGCTGCCCTCAGTGCAGACAGACCTTCAGTCCAAGACCTGCTTTAGCTACAAACACAATGCTGGCTGAAGTGGTGGAGAAACTGAAGAAGACCAAACTTGCTGATAGACATGACATTTTTGCTGGAGCTGGAGATGTGCAGTGTGACGTCTGTGATGGAAGAAAATACAAAGCTGTCAAGTCCTGTCTGGTGTGTCTGAACTCTTACTGTCAGAATCATCTTGAACAACATGAGAGTTTCTATATAATAGAATATAAAGTATAACAACTTACACCTAGGTACAGGTTAACACCTGATGGCATTTCTTCTGGGCTTTTGAATTACAACAAATGTGTTTTAGAAACACACGGTTATAACAGCCAGAGAAAACACAATGACAGAAGTAAAGGGTTAAGAGCCCAACTAAAGCAAACACTGATCTCTAACATGGTTACTTCAAATGAAACAATAAATCAACATCTAAACCTTAGTTCATTCTCAATAAGATCTTCTGTAGACGTCTGACAGAAATAAAGTCAGTCTGGTTATTAATAAGTGGAGCTGGTGATGCTGTTTGTGGGGTTGTTTAATCAGATCTTGAGAGATTTCATGTATTTTATTTCAGTTGATTTCATCTAAGGCTGTGTCTGAAGTCAGTTGTAGTAGTTCTTGTGTTTCTCTTTTCTTCAGTGATTCTGTTTGTTAACAGCAGCTGTTCATCACTAATTCTCAATCAGCACTTAGTTAATTACTTAATTACTTGAATGCAAAGTTTCAAAACTTACATGGTTTAAATCAAGGCAATCTGTTTACTCAAACGGTTTGAGTTAAGTTAACTTGTCGGGTTTTACAGTGTAAGTGTATGTTGTGATCTATGGTGTTGAACGCAGCACTAAGATCAAGTAAAACTAGCAATGAGATGCAGCCTTGATCTGACGCAAGAAGCAGGTCATTTTTAATTTTAACAAGTGCAGTTTCTATGCTGTGGTGGTGCCTGAAACCTGAAATTCTTCATACAGATCATGTTTTTGCAGGAAGGAGCTCAATTGAGCAGACACAACTTTTTCTAAAATTTTAGACATAAATGGAAGATTTGAAATTTGCCAGTTCACCAGGATCTAGTTTTGGTTTCTTAATAATCCCCAAATTAAATGGTTTTGGGACGTGACCTAAAGAAAATGACGAGTTAATAATATTGAGGAGCGGTTCTTCTGCTACAGGTAACAGCTCTTTTAGTAATTTAGTAGGTACAGGATCTAATAAACATGTTGTTGGTTTGGATAAAGTGATAAGTTTATTTATCTCTTCCTGTCCTATATTTGTAAAGCCCTGCAGTTTATTTTTGGGTGTGATGGATGAAACTGAAATGTTAGACGCTGTAGAATCTACATTCGCTATTGTATTTCTAATGTTATCTATTTTATCAGTGAAGAAATTCATAAAGTCATTACTATTTAACGTTGGTGGAATATTTGAATCAGGTGGCGTCTGGTAATTTGTTAATTTAGCCACTGTGCTAAATAAAAACCTTGGATTGTTTTGGTTATTTTCAATGAGTTTGTGGATATGCTCTGCCCTAGCAGTTTTTAGAGCCTGTCTATAGCTGGACATACTGTTTCTCCATGCAATTTTAAAAACTTCCAAGTTAGTTTTTCTCCATTTGCGTTCAAGACTATGAATTTCTTTCTTGAGAGAGTGAGTATTACTGTTATACCATGGCACAGTACGTTTTTCTCTAACCTTTTTCAATTTGATGGGGGCAACAGCTTCTAATGTATTAGAGAAAATAGTGCCCATGTTGTCAGTAATTTCGTCTAATTCATGTGTATTTTTGGGTACAAATAGCAGTTGAGATAGATCAGGCAGGTTATTTGCGGATCTGTCTTTGGTGGCTGGAACAATAGTTCTGCCCAGACGGTAACGCTGAGACATATAGTTAATATCAGTTATACGCAGCATGCACGATACAAGGAAATGGTCTGTAATATCATCACTTTGAGGTACGATATCTATATCAGTAAGATCAATTCCATGTGATATAATTAAATCTATAATATGATTAAAATGATGAGTGGGCCCAGTTGCTTCACTCCAAAAGAGTTTATTAGGTCAGTAAACGCAAGTCCTAATGTATCATTTGTATTATCAATGTGAATATTAAAATCTCCCATGATTAGCGCCTTATCAACTGTAACTAGAAGGTCTGAGAGGAAATCTGCAAATTCTTTTAGGAATTCTGTATACGGCCCTGGTGGTCTATACACAGTAGCCAGAGCAAGAGATACTTTAGATTTTTTTGCATGTCTGACAGTGTAACATTAAGCAGAAGTATTTCAAAAGAGTTAAACCTGTATCCTGTTTTCTGGGTAACATTGAGAATATCACTATTTATTGTTGCAACACCTCCTCCACGACCAGTCTGACGGGGCTCATGCTTATAACAGTAGTTCGGTGGAGTAAACTCATTTAGACCAAAATAATCATTTGGTTTTAGCCAGTTTTCAGTCAAGCAGAGTACATCAAATCTATTATCTGTGATCATTTCATTTACAATAACTGCTTTGGGTGTGAGTGATCTAATATTTATGAGCCCAAACTTAAAAAATAGTTTTTGTTCATTTACTTTACATTTTTCTGGTTTAATCACGATAAGATTTTTTCTAGATCCTACATTAAATTTATATTTTGACCTCACTGTTCGGGGAACAGACACAGTCTTAATAGATTGTACAGCGCAAGTATCTCTATCATTTGAGCGTGTAGAACAAAACTCATCATAATAGTTATTTGAGAATTGGCTTACTAGTCACATGGAGCGAAGTGTCCTGGAGATGTTGTCAGAGAGCAGCTCCGCTCCGACTCTGCTGGGGTACAGGCCATCAGCGCGAAAAAGCCTAGGACGCTCCCAGAAAAGATTCCAGTTATTAACAAATAGCAGTTTCTGTTCTTTACACCATGACAACAACCATTCATTTAAAGCAACAAGTCTACTGAAACTTTCTTTTCCTCGTCGATATGTGGGCAGTGGTCCTGACACGATTTTTGCAGCAGGTGTCGTGCTGCGAACCGTCTCGATCAGGCTCCTGAAGTCCCTCTTCAGCGTCTCCGTCTGCCGCAGTGTGGTGTCATTAACCCCGGCGTGAAGCACGACCACTCTGGGGCTCTCGTCGGCCTTCAGGATCGCGGGTATCTGCACAGAAACATCGAGAACACGAGCACCAGGGAAACAATGAGTGTGCACTTTACCTTCGTGTCGGACGATGGAGTCTCCGATGATCACAGCGTCGCGTCTCATCTCGTGGAGGGGAGTGAAGTGGTTCCGAGTGGAGATCTCGAAGACCGGAGGGGGATAAGTCATAGTTGATAAAAATAATATCGTAACGGAGCTCAAACGCAGTACAAATGCCAACAACAAACAGGAAGTGACGTTCTGACAAAACGAGAAGCACCCGGCTGCAGCCTGCATATAGAGGCGGGCTTGCACATGTTAACCCACCTCATACCTAGTCTTATTGGTTCGATCGTCTTTCATAGGCATACATGATAGGAAATGTGTATGTAAATGGTGTATACTGTTAAAAATAATACACTATATTTAATTAATAAAATTGTGGCAACAGATTACAAGCAATATTATTAATTATATTTAACACATACGAATTCATTAGAATTAATCAAATGAGATGCTTAGAAATTAACCATTAAAAAAAGAATTAAATAGCACAAAAAAATAAATAAAGTTTAAACAAAAAAAACTTTATTTGAAAAGAAAAACAAAACACTATTCTAATGAATACTATGTTATGCATACCAGGCCAGTAGTTGGCGACTAAGAAACACATCGCAAAAATGTAATTCACAAATTCTTGTTTTTGTTGATTACATGGAGATGATACAGTCATCGTGTTCAAAAGTTTATGTTTTCAAGTCCCCAAAACAGAGTCATTGAAGACACCTGATTTTAACAAACTGAATTACTGAAGGAGAATATTCTAAAATTTGGTTACCATTACGGTGGTCAGTGTTTGCTTTAGTTGGGCTCTTGACCCTTAAAGTTTTAAACAAACTTTTATTCTTTGGTTGCTGTAATTGTGACACAGCAGATAGACAAGCTGATAAACAGTAAAATCAGGTGTTGTTGTTTATTTTGACATCATTTGGTCTGGATTTCTGAGTTGGTTGTGTCTTGTCAACAACAGTCAGGTTAAGTGGACTTTACAACTTGATTTATTGACAGTAGTTTTCTGTGAGATTTACTATCATCTGTTTGTCCTGCAGAAGCAGCTGAAGGAGACACAGAAGTCGTTCCAGCAGAGAATCCAGCAGAGAGAGAAAGATCTCCAGCAGCTGAGAGAGACTGTGGAGTCTCATAAGGTGAGTCTGGAGAAGAAGATAAGTTTGTCTCTGTCTCAGTTCAGACTCACTGAAGCTGAATCACTGTGTGTCCTAACAGCGCTCTGCACACACAGCAGTGGAGGACAGTGAGAGGATCTTTACTGAGCTCATCCGCTCCATTGAGAGAAGCCGCTCTGAGCTGAGACAGCTGATCAGAGATCAGGAAAAGACTGCAGTGAGTCGAGCTGAAAGACAACTGGAGCGACTGGAGCAGGAGATCAATAATCTGAGGAGGAGAGACGCTGAGCTGGAGCAGCTTTCACACACACAGGATCACATCCAGTTCCTGCAGGTAACACAGATCTAGAAGAACAGGGGACCGTTTCACTAAGGAGGTTCAACCAACTCTGTTCAACCAATTATATTTTAAGTGCATTTGTCAACAATGGTGACATACTTTTTACCAGCACACAAAACACATTCAGGGCTCCAAGCAAGCATTTTTTTTATTGTCACCATTGTTGAGGTTTGTGTGATGAGTCCAGGGACCCGTTTCACAAAGGAGGTTAAGTGAAAACTCTGAGTATGTTAACCCTGAAATGAGGGAAACTATAGGTTTTCTGTTTCAGAATGGGAGGTTTGTCAAACCCCAGGAAGCAGGGTAAGTCAAGTCCGTTTCTGAAAGAGAGCTAACTTAAACTCCTAGCATTGAATGAAGCCTTGGCAACTGAATCTAACCTGGTCAGGAGCAGGTTTTTTTCGGTAAATCCAGAGTTTCTTTTGGTCTCCTCCCCCTTTTTTAAACTTTTCATTAATGCACGCTGGGAAAATGCTCTTCTTACTAAGTGTTTTTTTTTCTTCTTTTCTCCAAGTACAAAATAAAAAAAAAATAAAGATTGATTTTCTATATAAGAAAATGATATAAGATATTTAGTCTTGTTTCCTGGGGGTGTGGGTCTAAATTAAGTGCATTTTACTTAAGTAAAATTATATGCCAGTGTGGTAATAGAAATAATCATAATGCAAATGGAAAACAAGATTATTCGGAGTGTCTGTTCCTAAGAGCAAATCTACTGTAGCTCCGCCCTCCATTGACACATAAGGTTAAATACGACACATGTGAATAATGGTTTCAATGCTGTAGACAGTAATGTTTTGGGCACGGAAAACTAGCATGTAACGCGATTGATTGGGTTAGAGTCCAGCTTTTGCCGAGCTAGTTTTTCTCACTTTTCCCATCACATGTCACATTATAATTTGTTTTCAATAAAAATGAACAAAATATTCTAAAAGTGGAAGTAAAGTGCCTAACGAGTTTTTAATAATGATTCAGCTATTTATAATTGTAATAAATATAATAATTTACAATCTGTTATTATTGCATCCTGTTGATGTATAACAATACTGAGGTGCAAATGTATCTTCCATTTTAAAGTATAACTAGCATCTAATTATTATTTACACTTAGCCTGTTGCAAGAACTGCTACTTTTACATGGTAAATAGAATATATCAAAATTTTCACTGTACATTTTTTCAGTAAATAGTATCTAGAGCTACTTGCACTTCGCCTACTGTAAATAGGATCTATCGCTAAGAAAGTATGTTAATTCCACTTAGTGTAAATAGCCACTGCAGAAAGGATCCAGGGTGCCTTGTCTCCAAAAATTTGATTGATGAGGGTCATAAAAGCCATCTGTTCTGGACACCTGTTTGTACACCGAACAAATGAATTACAATTACAAATGAAATAAAAAGAAAACTAGGTTACTGATTGTTTATCTAAAACGACTATACAATTCAAAAACTATCAGATACATTTCGTTAAGCAACATGTGAAGAGCTTGTAGCATTGCAGTTTAAAAAGGTGTAAAAACGTTGCTAAAGTTGTTACAAATTAAATAAAAAGAAAACTAGGTTACTGGATATTTATGTAAAACGACTAAACAAGTCAAAAACTATCAGAAAAAGGTTATAAACACAGACGAGATGGAAACAATGTCATGGTCATTTTTTTTCCATGCATGGAAGTGTAAAAACAGTGTTAAAGTTGTTACACATTAAATAAAAAGAAAACTAGGTTACTGGTTATTTATCTAAAACAACTAAACAAGTCAAAAACTAACAGATATGTTTCGTTAAGCAACACGTGAAAAAGATGTGAGAGCTTGTAGTATTACAATTTAAAAAGCTGTTTTGTTACCAGTTAGAAAACTAGGTAACAGAGTTTTAGCATTTGTACCTTACCTCATACTAAAAAAAGAAGCTAACGTAAAGCAATGTTACAAACCAAGAAAGTAGGCATTTGTCACGTCGGTTGAAAAGCTAAAACAAAAGAAAAAAAAGGTAGGCATTTACGCTGATCTCAAAGAAAATACATCGAACCAGTCTTTAAAACACCAGCACAAGATACTTGTCAAAACTATGCTGTACTTTACCACTAATTACAATTTAAAAAATCTAGACTGTTACTGACAGAGAGTTAAACGAAAGAAAATTAAAAAGATCTCCCAGCAGAATTTGCGAAGCCTCCGTAAAAACAACCTCCCAGCAACGCAGACACACTCAGAATGCTTACGTCCGGTCCCACTCAAACCACTCCTTCTTCCTCTTTCACGCAAGGCTTTAGGTGCATTTACCGCCACCTACAGGGCAGGAGTGTGGAGCATTGACGTTAATGAAAACTAACTCAAACATAAGAGATAAAAGAAATACAAAAATAAAATTAATGATAATAATAAACTTAGTAGTGATTCTTTAAATACTGTTAATCAACTCTTTGAGATACTTAATCTGTGAAACATTTCTATAGCCACATCTTTATTTAACAAAATCTAAAATGAGATCTGATTTATTTCTATATTAAGTGCTCCTGTAAGTTGTAATCTTTCGTTGTCATATCTTTTACATTTTATTAAAATAGGTTCAACTGTTTCAAGAAGATCACATTTAACACAAAGTCCAGACACATGTTTTTCCTCTTATAAATAATGACTGATTAAGTGCAATGTGTCCAATTCTATGGCGAGATCTTCTTTTCTATCCCCAAAATTCTCCTTTCATTTCCAACTGTTCTTTGAATATTATATGAATGCCGTCCTTTATTCTAACCACCCCATTTAAATTGACACGTATCTTTTTATGGTTTTTTTTTGTTGTTGTTTTTTTATTAGCCCTTTTATTTGTAATTTACTCATTGGAGTATTAAATTTGATGTCTGATATTTTAATGTTTTTATCTGGTCCACTACTTTCATTACCTTCAATATACCTATATGTGTGGGTATCCATAAAAAATAAATCTTTGTTTTTGCTTGTATTCTGAACCAACTCTGTAAAATGACTGACAAAATGTCTTGTGTAGTAGAAGCTTCACCACTCTTTAAACTTGATAGTACTGAAAATGAATCTGAACATACGACTACTTTAGGTATATTAATGTGTTCAACCCCACTGAAGAGCCAAAAATATGACAATCATTTCTGTAGTATAAACAGACGGATGATTAGATGTTCTTTCTGGTATTCTATACCTAACCCTTGGAACATATTTAGCTGCTGCTGTATGGACTGTGTCAGGATCTTTAGATACATCTATGTATATGAGTTACTATAAAACTAGGTTAGCCTATATGCTCTTTATTTTTAATCTAAACAAAAGTCCTTGATGTTTTATTTTGTTTTAATAAGCCACTTACACTTACTTTAGTAGCCTAAATCATTGAATATGTCTTTTATTTTGTTAATATTAACTTCTGGCACGAAATTCTACATTCATAAATGTATGTTTTTCAAAATTTCCTCACGTTTAGTGGCATTTAAAGAGGAATTTGTGATGTATTTGGAGACGTTAAAAGGAATGAAAAGTTCCAAAGCAAGATTTTTGTATTCTTCATTAGAGGACTTTGGTTTCTTAATGTGAAAATCTGTTACTCCCCCCTACATTTTCTTTATCATTATATTTTTCTTTTTTCTTAAGTGTTGTTTTATTTATTTTACATTTATTTGTTTTATGATGTACAGAGTGTGAACAAACATTTAGTGTAATCTCAGACCGTATTTGTAAATCTACCAGTAATGTATGCCTTTCTGTATCAATGTTCAAAGCAACCAATGTTTTTACTTTAAAATTAGGTTAACCTATACGATTTAATTTTTTCATCTCAACAAATATTCCTTGTTGGAAAAAAGTGTTGTTTTATTTAATTTTAATAAGTCACTCACACATACTTTAGTAGTCTAAATCCTTGAATACGTCTTTTATGTTGTCAATATTAACTTCTATCATTGCTATATCGTTGCTATATCAATTAAAACATGCGTTTAGACATACAAATATTAAACAGGAATGAATGTGGTAAGTCAAGATGGGCTTTTCTTGAGAAACTTTTACAACATTACAGGAAAGGCTAAATATTTCATCTCAAGTAGTGCGTAGAAACGCGTCTGGTGTCTAGCATCTGATGTCTTTGTGTTTACTGTTACGACCATGTCTGCGAAGATTGTAAAACATCTAAAGGTTTTTAGGGTTTGCAACTCAACTGTATTCTAATTAGTTTTCCGGGGTTCTGGTGTTGTAAATGGTGTGCTGCAGGTCAGCTAAAGTAAAAAAAATAAAATTTTGTGTATTCAGTGATCAAAGGGTGACAATTTCAACTTTATTGCTTAGGTCTGTGATCGCGAGGTTAGCTTAAAGTTCATTTACTGGTCAAAAGGATGTGAAATCTTTTAACAAGTCAGACCATAGAAAAATGTTGTTTAACAAAATATTGTTAACATCAACATAGACGTACTGAGAATGCAAACAAGTACACAAACACAACCATACAATCATAAACACACACACACACAAATGTAAACATACAGAAAACATAAACATGTAACCAAACAAATACAAATATACACTCAAACAAGTACATAAATAAACAAACAAACAAAATAGGTCACAAACACGAAAATACCTATATTAGATTGAAAATGAGTTGTCATAAGTTTTCTTTGAAACCAAAAGTGTTTGTTGCTACAAATGTCTCACAGAACTTTATACAATAGATTAGACGTCCTTTCTCACTTTCCAAATGGTGTTGTTAACCATGATGTTTAAAATAGTTTTAAAAAAGTATTATTTTTTAGCTTTCATGTAGGATGCATGTCAGCTCTCAAATGTTTTTAGCAAGAGTCCAGAGACAGATGAAAATAGATGCATGAAGAAGAAAAAAATGTAAGAGGTTTTTAATGACAGACTAAATGGTTTAGATTGTTTAAAACAATTGAGTTTATGGATTTCTCTTGAATGTGTGTACGGTAACAGTTGCATACATGAAACAGAATAAATACATAAACGCATTGTGGTTGATGTTAAACAATAAAAAATATTATTTATATATCATAACTTACTTTCTTTTCAAAACACAATAAACATTCTTATGACTTTTTTAACTGTGAACAACCGGTTTGGTTGGAAAATAAAAATAAATAAAAACTTATTATGTTTCTAAGTTAGAATGCTTATAGTTTGTAGTAAAATCACATATATAAACTAAAACATTTTCTTTCAAACCACGCGGTTTTCACACACACACACACACACACACACACACACACACACACACACACACACACACACACACTCCACACAAAACTGCCAACAAGGACCTAAAGTTTTTGTTTTAACGTTTAGCTGTAGCTGAGACCTTGGGGGAATTATTTTACGCACAGTTTTGGGGGTGTTACTATGAACTTTGTAATAGCTTATAGATCACAAATTACCCTATTTAAAATCTAAAAGTTTTTGTAACTATATCAATTTCTTTAAAAAGTAATGTAACTGATAACATTTGATTACATGTTTTAAGACTTGTAATGTTTTCAACCGTTAATCTTTTGAAACGTGTAAACAGGGCGGGGTTAACATTAGAGTACTCAACAACTAATGACCGTCAGACTTTTCAAAATCCTTCATCACTTAATTTAGGATTGTGATCATTTCATTTTTAAGCACAACCACCACGAAATCAGATTTGCTTGGAGATTAAATACATATTTAATAACACAACAAGAAAGCTTAACAGCTATGATACTGTTTTGAAATCAGGTTTTTGCACACCTATGAAGGGAAATGCCACGGCATCTAACAATGGGTTGGTAAAACAGTTCAAATTAACAAATATATATACATCAGCCAAATAGGAAACTAGCATAGGTCTTTAACTCCTGAAACATCTGACTCATATTTTAGAGTAGTTAAGGTAGTTTATGAAATATTTCAATGAAATCTGTACGTGTGTGAAAAAATATTCAGATGTAACATTTTCATAATTAACCGCAATTTAATTATTTTTTCTCGCTGACTGTAACTGATTACATTTATTTTTGTAATCAAATGATATAATTTAGCTATACGTAACTAGATGATCCCCCTAACACTGATTATGCGTTCTAACAATAATAGATGGTGAAAGAGTTCATTACCCTCTTTAACTTTAAAAATGCGGACAGTGTCGCTTAACACTAGTTTGGCAAACAAGGGTTTGCTCTTAAAACAACCCCAGACCCTGACTTGAAAGCACCGTAACAAGTATAGCCATTGCAGAAATTTATTATAGAGATGCAGTAAGATAAACTCTGGATGCACGATTGAACGACTTATGACATGTTTACCATATTATTACAAGGCCCTGCTTACCTAGTTTTATGATGAAATATGTCTGTTAAAATAAACAAGCATACACACAATCTCCAGAATGGGGTCTGATGATGGGTGTTCATCATTTCATGATGAAGACAGACTATTCAGACCACAGCAGCAGGACACGATTGTCTTTTTCTAAAGATAAAGACAATTATTTGGTTTCAGGACACACAAATCCTAATGCCTCAATGGTTCAGAAGATAACATAACAACGGTTGCTCCATTACAACATAGCCAACCCTATTTTAGCCTGTTTTACCACATGTACAGTATATCGTATTATTCTTGAATATAAAAAAAAAAAAAAAAAAAAAAAGTGAAAGTGAAGTGACATTCAGCCAAGTACGGTGACCCATACTCAGAATTTGTGCTCTGCATTTAACCCATCCGAAATGCACACACACACAGAGCAGTGAACACACACACACACTGTGAGCACACACCCGGAGCAGTGGGCAGCCATTTATGCTGCGGCACCCGGGGAGCAGTTGGGGGTTCGATGCCTTGCTCAAGGGCACCTAAGTCGTGGTATTGAGGGTGAAGAGAGAACTGTACATGCACTCCCCCCACCCACAATTCCTGCCAGCCCGGGACTCGAACTCACAACCTTTTGATTGGGAGTCCGACTCTCTAACCATTAGGCCACGACTTCCCGTAAAGTAGTTTCCCATATAGTCCTTCCCGTATAGTCGTTTAGTCTAAATTTGTGTTAACAGTTATTTTATTGTTATTATATGTATTATATGTTTTTGTTTTACAAAGGGGTTCAATTTAATATGTTTAACTAATACCTCATTCAAGCTATGTAGAACTTCAGGTCAGGGAACTACATTACCCATCATACACCTCAGGCTTCAAACATGGCCGTCGTGGATACGAAATCATATTGTATGTGGCAACGCTCTTAATCATTGGACATCTGATTAAACGCATGCACAGATAACCTAAATAAAAAGACGCACATTTCTACACTGTTTGTGAAGTATACGCTCCTTCCATGTGGTGATGTTACAAACCCTCTTTTTTGTGATCTGTTTTAGTGATGAAAAGTCCGATTCACTGTGTAACTGTGAACACATATTTATATCCACGACGGCCATGTTTGAAGCCTGAGGTGTATGATGGGTATTGTAGTTCCCTGACCTGAAGTTCTACATAGCTTGAATGAGGTATTAGTTAAACGTATTAAATTGAACCCCTTTGTAAAACAAAAACATATAATACATATAATAACAATAAAATAACTGTTAACACAAATTTAGACTAAACGACTATATTCAAGAATAATACGATATACTGTACATGTGGTAAAACAGGCTAAAATAGGGTTGGCTATGTTGTAATGGAGCAACCGTTGTTATGTTATCTTCTGAACCATTGAGGCGTTAGGATTTGTGTGTCCTGAAACCAAATAATTGTCTTTATCTTTAGAAAAAGACAATCGTGTCCTGCTGCTGTGGTCTGAATATCCAGTCTGTCTTCATCATGAAATGATGAACACCCATCATCAGACCCCATTCTGGAGATTGTGTGTATGCTTGTTTATTTTAACAGACATATTTCATCATAAAACTAGGTAAGCAGGGCCTTGTAATAATATGGTAAACATGTCATAAGTCGTTCAATCGTGCATCCAGAGTTTATCTTACTGCATCTCTATAATAAATTTCTGCAATGGCTATACTTGTTACGGTGCTTTCAAGTCAGGGTCTGGGGTTGTTTTAAGAGCAAACCCTTGTTTGCCAAACTAGTGTTAAGCGACACTGTCCGCATTTTTAAAGTTAAAGAGGGTAATGAACTCTTTCACCATCTATTATTGTTAGAACGCATAATCAGTGTTAGGGGGATCATCTAGTTACGTATAGCTAAATTATATCATTTGATTACAAAAATAAATGTAATCACTTACAGTCAGCGAGAAAAAATAATTAAATTGCGGTTAATTATGAAAATGTTACATCTGAATATTTTTTCACACACGTACAGATTTCATTGAAATATTTCATAAACTACCTTAACTACTCTAAAACATGAGTCAGATGTTTCAGGAGTTAAAGACCTATGCTAGTTTCCTATTTGGCTGATGTATATATATTTGTTAATTTGAACTGTTTTACCAACCCATTGTTAGATGCCGTGGCATTTCCCTTCATAGGTGTGAAAAAACCTGATTTCAAAACAGTATCATAGCTGTTAAGCTTTCTTGTTGTGTTATTAAATATGTATTTAATCTCCAAGCAAATCTGATTTCGTGGTGGTTGTGCTTAAAAATGAAATGATCACAATCCTAAATTAAGTGATGAAGGATTTTGAAAAGTCTGACGGTCATTAGTTGTTGAGTACTCTAATGTTAACCCCGTCCTGTTTACACGTTTCAAAAGATTAACGGTTGAAAACATTACAAGTCTTAAAACATGTAATCAAATGTTATCAGTTACATTACTTTTTAAAGAAATTGATATAGTTACACAAACTTTTAGATTTTAAATAGGTAATTTGTGATCTATAAGCTATTACAAAGTTCATAGTAACACCCCCAAAACTGTGCGTAAAATAATTCCCCCAAGGTCTCAGCTACAGCTAAACGTTAAAACAAAAACTTTAGGTCCTTGTTGGCAGTTTTGTGTGGAGTGTGTGTGTGTGTGTGTGTGTGTGTGTGAAAACGTGTGGTTTGTAAGAAAAATGTTTTAGTTTATATATGTGATTTTACTACAAACTATAAGCATTCTAACTTAGAAACATAATATGTTTTTATTTATTTTTATTTTCCAACCAAACCGGTTGTTCACAGTTAAAAAAGTCATAAGAATGTTTATTGTGTTTTGAAAAGAAAGTAAGTTATGATATATAAATAATATTTTTTTATTGTCTAACATCAACCACAATGCGTTTATGTATTTATTCTGTTTCATGTATGCAACGGTTACCGTACACACATTCAAGAGAAATCCATAAACTCAATTGTTTTAAACAATCTAAACCATTTAGTCCGTGCCTGCCCAATACGTCGATCGCGATCGACTGGTCGATCGCAGAGCCAATGACGGTAGCTCACAGAACTCAGAAGAAAAAAAAAAAAACGCGCCTTTTCAGAAAAGCAATCCACCCTATCATGTCATTATATTACCATGTGCCCGCTGATTGACGTGTAGACAGGCCAGTCTGCTGGTTGCTAAAAAGTTTTTTTTACACTACGTTACCATAACAACCATAAACTCTACCGAGCTGATCTCGGCAGTCAACACTACAGAAAAGCGCCATTGCTTTCGTTTTACCGTTGCTTTTCATTTTCGCTATTGCTCGTTTAATATCTGTATAGACAAACAAAAATGATGCCACAATGAATAAGGGAGTGAAAGAAATCAAAAAAGCAAAGACTTACCATTTTCATCAGGAATGGGAAGATGACTTCTTATTCACGATGTCATACTCAAAGTGTGTCTGTCTGATCTGTCAATCCAGCATTGCACTTCCAAAGAAGGGGAATGTAGAGAGACACTTTAGAATGATTCATCGAACTTTTGATACAGACTTTCCTCCAAGCAGTGAATTGAGAAAGAGAAAGGTGAGGGAGTTGAAGTCTCAGCTTCTTGGACAGCAGTCTCTTTTCACTCGGCCAACAACGAAAGCGAAGGCCGCAATAGAGGCATCGTTCCGGGTGAGTCGGACGATCGTTAGGCACAAAAAGTCTTTCCAGGATGGAGTTATGGTGAAGGAAGCCCTCATTGAGGCAGCGGATTCTTTGTTTAAAGACTTTACGAACAAAACAGAAATAATGTCTGCAGTCAAAGCTGTTCAGTTGACAAGAAATACAGTGACCAGGCGATGCGAAATGATGGGCGACAACTTAGTGCAGCAGCTTGCTAAGGACATTGACTGTTGCGAGTGCTTCTCGCTACAGATGGACGAGTCTACAGACATCACAGACAAAGCCCAATTGTGCATTTTTATTTGAATGGTCTTCCACGACATGACTGCAAAAGAGGAACTTTTAGCAGTTCTGCATATGAACGCACACACACGAGGGGATGACATATTTGAGATATTCAAAAACTTTATCGACAAGAATAAGATTCCAGTGTGCAAATTGGTGTCAATCACCACCGACGGTGCGCCTTCCATGATCGGCCGCTCTAACGAATTTGTTGCCAAATGCCGAGAGGATGAAGCGTTTCCTGACTTTTTAAGTTACCATTGTATCATACACCAACAAGCGTTGTGTGCGAAAATGTTGAACATGAAAGAGATCATGGACGTAGCAAACAAAGTAGCCTGCTCAATCCGTGCTAGATCTCTTCAAAGACGACTGTTCCGTTTGCATCTTGAGGAGGCTGGCAGCAACCACTCAGACCTACTGCTTCACACGGAGGTAAGGTGGTTGAGCAGGGGGAAATTCCTGCAACGATTCCGCGATCTCCTTCCCGAGGTAAAGCAGTTCCTACATGAAAAAAAAACATGCGGAATACACGCAACTTAATGACGATCGTTGGCTGCTTGATTTGGCGTTTTTAACTGATCTGGCGAACTTGCTCAATGAGCTGAACATGGAATTACAGGGCAAAGAGAAAACCGTGATCAATATGATAAGCTCAGTGAACGCCTTCAAGGGAAAACTTAAACTGCTTTCTTCAAAGATCCAACACCATGATCTGAGGAACTTTAAAAACCTTGCATCTGAGCTGAATAATCAAGGGAATTGGGATTGGCAGTGCATGTTATGCAGAACAGATTGACACTGTCCTGTCAGACTTTGACAGGAGATTTCAAGACTTCGCTCTACTCGAGCCAGTTGCCACGTTCATGTGCTTCCCTTTTCGGGAGAATGCTGAGGTCGATGTCCTCGCTTCCAAAATCGCAACAATGTTTCAGCTCAGTTCTGCTGAAGTTGAGGATGAGATCTTGACACTGCAAGCAGATATTAACTTGAAGTCTAGGGCCCAGGAACAATTCTGGAGTTTACTCACAGAAGAAAAGTATCCCAACATGAGAAAATGTGCAACATCACTGACTGCAATGTTTGGGTCTACTTACTTGTGCGAATAGACCTTTTCACATATGAAAATTATCAAATCCAAGTACCGCTCCACCCTGACCGACGATCATTTGGAGGCCTGTCTTAGACTGGCCATCAGTAGCTATTGCCCGGACTATGCATCCCTAGTGGACTCCATCCAATGCAAGTCATCATCTGAATAAGGTACTGACCACTGATGTGAACATGCCATGTGTATGCAAGAAAATGACTACATGCAACTTATTGTACATAAAGTTAATTCACTGCCTGAAAGATTCAATGTTTGAACAGTGAATTGTAGTGTGATATAGTGTGTGATGTAGGCCAAATGCCACTGTATATGTAGGCTATGTTTGTTAAAAGAAAATCCTAGTGTTGAAAAAAAGTTACATTTCAATGTGTGTGTGTGTGTGTGTGTGTGTGCTACCTGAATGCGTAAAGTTACATTTCAACGTGTGGATTTTGATGTAAATGTACTGAATTGTATGGGAAATGTAATGTAAGTGCCACTGTGTATGAAATCAAATGCATGTTGATTAGTAGCTTCTATTGTGGACTGCTACTGTATTTTTAGTATTGGTAAAGAAATTAAACTCAATCAGAAATTACTAATGATTTAAGTGTGAAACATTAAAGCAAAATAGCAGCCAATATGACATTGTGTGTTCGTTTTGGTACATTAAAAAAGACACGTAATGTGAGTAGTAGATCATTCTGACCCAGTCACTTAAAAGGTAGATCACCATTCAGAAAAGCATGGGCACCCCTGATTTAGTCTGTCATTAAAAACCTCTTACATTTTTTTCTTCTTCATGCATCTATTTTCATCTGTCTCTGGACTCTTGCTAAAAACATTTGAGTGCTGACATGCATCCTACATGAAAGCTAAAAAATAATACTTTTAACTATTTAACTACTTAACTATTTTAAACATCATGGTTAACAACACCATTTGGAAAGTGAGAAAGGACGTCTAATCTATTGTATAAAGTTCTGTGAGACATTTGTAGCAACAAACACTTTTGGTTTCAAAGAAAACTTATGACAACTCATTTTCAATCTAATATAGGTATTTTCGTGTTTGTGACCTATTTTGTTTGTTTGTTTATTTATGTACTTGTTTGAGTGTATATTTGTATTTGTTTGGTTACATGTTTATGTTTTCTGTATGTTTACATTTGTGTGTGTGTGTGTGTTTATGATTGTATGGTTGTGTTTGTGTACTTGTTTGCATTCTCAGTACGTCTATGTTGATGTTAACAATATTTTGTTAAACAACATTTTTCTATGGTCTGACTTGTTAAAAGATTTCACATCCTTTTGACCAGTAAATGAACTTTAAGCTAACCTCGCGATCACAGACCTAAGCAATAAAGTTGAAATTGTCACCCTTTGATCACTGAATACACAAAATTTTATTTTTTTTACTTTAGCTGACCTGCAGCACACCATTTACAACACCAGAACCCCGGAAAACTAATTAGAATACAGTTGAGTTGCAAACCCTAAAAACCTTTAGATGTTTTACAATCTTCGCAGACATGGTCGTAACAGTAAACACAAAGACATCAGATGCTAGACACCAGACGCGTTTCTACGCACTACTTGAGATGAAATATTTAGCCTTTCCTGTAATGTTGTAAAAGTTTCTCAAGAAAAGCCCATCTTGACTTACCACATTCATTCCTGTTTAATATTTGTATGTCTAAACGCATGTTTTAATTGATATAGCAACGATATAGCAATGATAGAAGTTAATATTGACAACATAAAAGACGTATTCAAGGATTTAGACTACTAAAGTATGTGTGAGTGACTTATTAAAATTAAATAAAACAACACTTTTTTCCAACAAGGAATATTTGTTGAGATGAAAAAATTAAATCGTATAGGTTAACCTAATTTTAAAGTAAAAACATTGGTTGCTTTGAACATTGATACAGAAAGGCATACATTACTGGTAGATTTACAAATACGGTCTGAGATTACACTAAATGTTTGTTCACACTCTGTACATCATAAAACAAATAAATGTAAAATAAATAAAACAACACTTAAGAAAAAAGAAAAATATAATGATAAAGAAAATGTAGGGGGGAGTAACAGATTTTCACATTAAGAAACCAAAGTCCTCTAATGAAGAATACAAAAATCTTGCTTTGGAACTTTCCATTCCTTTTAACGTCTCCAAATACATCACAAATTCCTCTTTAAACGCCACTAAACGTGAGGAAATTTTGAAAAACATACATTTATGAATGTAGAATTTCGTGCCAGAAGTTAATATTAACAAAATAAAAGACATATTCAATGATTTAGGCTACTAAAGTAAGTGTGAGTGGTTTATTAAAACAAAATAAAACATCAAGGACTTTTGTTTAGATTAAAAATAAAGAGCATATAGGCTAACCTAGTTTAAAGTAACTCATATACATAGATGTATCTAAAGATCCTGACACAGTCCATACAGCAGCAGCAGCTAAATATGTTCCAAGGGTTAGGTATAGAATACCAGAAAGAACATCTAATCATCCGTCTGTTTATACTACAGAAATGATTGTCATATTTTTGGCTCTTCAGTGGGGTTGAACACATTAATATACCTAAAGTAGTCATATGTTCAGACTCATTTTCAGTACTATCAAGTTTAAAGAGTGGTGAAGCTTCTACTACACAAGACATTTTGTCAGTCATTTTACAGAGTTTGTTCAGAATACAAGCAAAAACAAAGATTTATTTTTTATGGATACCCACACATATAGGTATATTGAAGGTAATGAAAGTAGTGGACCAGATAAAAACATTAAAATATCAGACATCAAATTTAATACTCCAATGAGTAAATTACAAATAAAAGGGCTAATAAAAAAACAACAACAAAAAAAAAAACATAAAAAGATACGTGTCAATTTAAATGGGGTGGTTAGAATAAAGGACGGCATTCATATAATATTCAAAGAACAGTTGGAAATGAAAGGAGAATTTTGGGGATAGAAAAGAAGATCTCGCCATAGAATTGGACACATTGCACTTAATCAGTCATTATTTATAAGAGGAAAAACATGTGTCTGGACTTTGTGTTAAATGTGATCTTCTTGAAACAGTTGAACCTATTTTAATAAAATGTAAAAGATATGACAACGAAAGATTACAACTTACAGGAGCACTTAATATAGAAATAAATCAGATCTCATTTTAGATTTTGTTAAATAAAGATGTGGCTATAGAAATGTTTCACAGATTAAGTATCTCAAAGAGTTGATTAACAGTATTTAAAGAATCACTACTAAGTTTATTATTATCATTAATTTTATTTTTGTATTTCTTTTATCTCTTATGTTTGAGTTAGTTTTCATTAACGTCAATGCTCCACACTCCTGCCCTGTAGGTGGCGGTAAATGCACCTAAAGCCTTGCGTGAAAGAGGAAGAAGGAGTGGTTTGAGTGGGACCGGACGTAAGCATTCTGAGTGTGTCTGCGTTGCTGGGAGGTTGTTTTTACGGAGGCTTCGCAAATTCTGCTGGGAGATCTTTTTATTTTCTTTTGTTTAACTCTCTGTCAGTAACAGTCTAGATTTTTTAAATTGTAATTAGTGGTAAAGTACAGCATAGTTTTGACAAGTATCTTGTGCTGGTGTTTTAAAGACTGGTTCGATGTATTTTCTTTGAGATCAGCGTAAATGCCTACCTTTTTTTTCTTTTGTTTTAGCTTTTCAACCGACGTGACAAACGCCTACTTTCTTGGTTTGTAACATTGCTTTACGTTATCTTCTTTTTTTAGTTCGAGTCGATCTAACGTTACCAGAGACATCGTAACACTTTGCTGTGAGATCTTTTTTTCTTTTGTTTAACTCTCTGTCAGTAACAGTCTAGATTTTTTAAATTGTAGTTAGTGGTAAAGTACTGCATAGATTTGACAAGTGTCTTGTCTGATGTATTTTATTTTAGATCCGCGTAAATGCCTACCATATTTTTTCTTTTGTTTTAATTTTTCATCCCGACATGACAAACGACAACTTTTCTGGTTTGTAACATTGCTTTACATTAGCTTCTTTTTTTAGTATGAGGTAAGGTACAAATGCCAAAACTCTGTTACCTAGTTTTCTAACTGGTAACAAAACAGCTTTTTAAATTGTAATACTACAAGCTCTCACATCTTTTTCACGTGTTGCTTAACGAAACATATCTGTTAGTTTTTGACTTTAGTTATTTTAGATAAATAACCAGTAACCTAGTTTTCTTTTTATTTAATTTGTAACAACTTTAACACCATTTTTACACTTCCAAAACGACCATGACATTGTTTCCGTCTAGTCTGTGTTTATAACCTTTTCCTGATAGTTTTTGACTCGTTTTACATAAATATCCAGTAACCTAGTTTTCTTTTTCTTTTTTTAATTTGTAACAACTTTAGCAACGTTTTTACACCTTTTTAAACTGCAATGCTACAAGCTCTCACATCTTTTTCATGTGTTGCTTAAAGAAATGTATCTGATAGTTTTTGACTTGTATAGTTGTTTTAGATAAATAATCAGTAACCTAGTTTTCTTTTTATTTCATTTGTAACAACGTTAACACCGTTTTTACATTTTTACAACTGCGAAAATGATCATTACATTGTTTCCATTTCTGTTTGTGTTTATAACCTTTTTCTTGAAATGCACGGTGTATTTAAAACCTTAATAAAAACTTCCCTTATACCATTTTCACGATTTCGCCTTTTTCAGAGTTTAAAAAGCACATAGATCACAACACAACTCCCACCGAAATTCCCTCTTGGGTTCATAAGTTCATATTTAGGTCACTGGGCTGTACAGGGAGAGGAGGGAGGGTTGGGGGGGGGGGGGGGGTGTACAAACAGGTGTCCAGAACAGATGGCTTTTATGACCCTCATCAATCAAATTTTTGGAGACAAGGCACCCTGGATCCTCTCTCACTGCCGTATTTGTCTTACTCTATTGGCAGATCATTTGTAAAATAAGAAAAATGCACTTAAAATATTATTATTAATATTATTTTATATATAATTTTTCCCCATGAGATACCATAAAATGATTAACTATTAGTTCATTAATCTAAAGTTCTGCCAGTTTTCACCTGTGATATTATAACACTGAGAAGAATTACATCTGTATTGAGTCTGAAGTATGCAGACGGCTTTTTGGCGGGAGCTGTTGCCATGGTGAATCGTAATATCGGCGCTCCATTGATAATGGCTTTTTATAGTTGTGGTGCACGCGCTTAACTCAGAGTCAGTCAATTTAGACTTGATTAAACCAATTCATTCAGCTGTTCTGTAACCAAAAACTCAGGGTTTCCCATCTCAGGGTAAGTCAATTCAGAGTTCAAGTTTAAACTCAGAGTTGGTTGAACCTCCTTAGCAAAACGGGCCCCTGATGTTTAAGTGTGATGTATTAAACTTTACAAAAACAAGACTTAAAAAAACTGTTGTCTAAACAACTTTAAAGCAGTCTTTAAATTAGATTAAAACAAACAAGTTGACCTGATTTTTAAACACAGAAATGTTTTCTGAAAACAGCTGCAATAAAAACAACTTAGTGTAAGTCAAGGGTCAGGTGCCCAACTATAACAAACGCTGATCTCTGTGACGGTCACTTTAAGTGAAACATTTTCAACAAGAGGTCAAAATCTAAACCTCTGTTAATTATAATTAAGAGTAATAAGAATTGAATTCAGTGAAATGTGTGACAGAAATAAAGTCAATCTGGTTAGTAATACTGTAAGTGAAGCTGGTAATGCTGTTTGTAAAGTTGTTTAATTAGATCTTGTGAGATTTAAAGTATTTTATCTTCAGTTAATCTAAGGCTTTGACTGAAGAAAGTTGTAGTTTGTGTTCTTATTTCTCTTTCTTTCAGTGCTTGTTCATAGCAGGTGTTTGAATGATTGAAAGAATGTTTAATGAACATCATACTAACATTAAGGAAACTGGACATTTTTATGTTTTTGGAATGTTGCAAATCAATGTTCCTAGAATGCTGAGTTTAAAATTAAGTTGACAGAACATTTGAGGAACATCATACCTTTTAAAAAATATATATATATTCCTAGAACCAACACTAAATATTTGGAGAATGTTCTTGTAACAAAATTCTGTTAGCTGGGCAGTAGTACCAATTCTGAGAAACCTTTATCAAGATCAAATGGATCTTCACACTTGATAAAAATGTATTTTTCTGTAATATATTGATCAATTTGAGAAAGGGCTACACTGAGGTGAGTTACTAAAGATAAGAAAATTCCACAAGAGCCAAACAAATCTGATGTTCCTGCAGGTTATTGGGTGAAGTGTGGTGCTGATGAGTTTTGATTTCTCTTTTGTGTAGAGTTTCCAGTCTCTCTCAGCACCTCCTGAATCTACAGATGTAAATGATGATTCCTTTAGTTCTCTCTTTTTTGATGGCCTGAGAGAACCTCTCCATCAGCTGATAGACAAACTAGAGGATTTCTGCAAAAACAAGCTCAAGAAGATCTCAGACAGAGGTAAAGTCTTGGAGATTCATCCATCACCATCTCATATCATGGAGAACATCATATTATTAATGTCTTGGAATTGGATGCAGGGATAATTTTATCTTGACATAAAACATTTGTATTATCATTTTTTCTAATAAATTTCTTATTATCTTTAACATTTTGTATTAAATGTTATATTTACATTAATATTAGCATATTGACAAGCTGTATGATATGTGTGTGTGTGCGTGCGTGCGTGTGTGTGTGTGTGTGTGCGTGCGTGCGTGCGTGTGTGTGTGTGTGTGTGAGTGTGTGCATTAACACAGGGGATGTGTGTTTATAAGTAGCTATATGATAAATGAATGCAAATTAATATGTTTAATACAAATATATTTATGGCACAAATCTTACTGCCAAAGAAATTAAAACACCTCTCCATAAAATATCTGTCAAAATGCAGTTTTATTTATAGCTTTTAAATGTTTGTTGTCAGTGTGAACAGAAGTACTAAATGACATTCATTCGGATTTACAATGTTTATAGCACTGATTTTCAGTTTGTCTTGTTGTGAGCATACAGTTCCTTAAAGTATTTGAGTGAAATATTTATTTTTGGACATTTTTAGATTAGGTGGTGTGGGGTAATATGGTAATGTCATTTTATGAGAGCATCACCAAAAAAAGAGAACCACTTGTGTGTACAATAGTTAAGACATGCTTAAAAACAGACCATTTATCTCAGTTGCTACTACAGGTTCCTCTGTGTACTACAAGCAGTCTTCAGCATGTTATACACATTCTCTACATGCTGCTACAAAAATTACACCAACAAAGGTAGTGGAAGAATTTTCATGTAAACACAATATTTTACACCTTACAGTAAAGGGGCAGATAATCAATAAAGTTTTGTTTGTTTATCTCTGCAGGGCCCTATAAAGGGGATAAATCATCTTTCTCCACATCAGCATATGTATGCATGCCAACAATCAACACACACCCCACCTCTCCAATCACCAGCAGTCTTATTTGGCACTCGATTTGGCGCTCAGTTTACAAAGAAAGAGGGTCAGTGTGACTCCTGCCTAGCATTAAATGAAGCCTCAGCAACTAAATGTGTTTCTTGCAAAGCTCCCTGCAGCACTGAAAAAAGTAAAGCAACACCACATGGTGGGTTAACTGCCATGTTTGGTGAAAAAGATTGTGTCAATTGCCTGGTAAGAAACAAAGGTTCATCTAACCATTGTGTTTCATGTCAGAAAGCAAACCCAATTTAAAAAAAAAATACCTTTAGTTTTGGAAATTCTAGCAGCCAAGCTGCTGCAGCAGGATTTAAAACCAATTTCAGTCCAGGCACTGCTTTTCAGTTCAGTACATGTAAGGATAATGCATTCTCAGAATGCTTCATGTTTGAGTCCTCTAAAACTAAGGCTGAAAAGTCATCAAGCAGTTTTTCATTTTCCATGACAGAGCCTGTTGGCAGATTTAAGTTTGGCTCTGTAGAATCTGAGGTAAAACCATCAGACACACAATCACAAAATGGATCGGCATCGGATTTAAAAAAAAATATTGTTGAGGTTCACAAAGAGAAAGAAAAAGCAGTCCCAAGTTCCTCAGTCCCAAGTTCCTCAGATCAGTCTGTAGAGGCTGATAGTCAAGATAATAATCCCCCCTTTACTGGTAAGCCTGACATCATCAGTTTCGCTGACTTGGCGAAGTCACAAGTTAGTTTTTTGTTTGGCCAGAATGATCCCGCTTTCAAAAGCTTTGCAGGGGCTGGTGAGCTGCTCTTTACAGGGTTTAGACAGGCAGTGACCAACCAGTCAACAGTTGGGACTCCTCTCAGCATAACAACAATAGGTAAGCAATGTCCTGTGACCAATAGTTTACAAGTAAAACTGTCCCACTGGGCAAAGTTACGTCCAGTGGACGTCTTTTTTATGTCTTTGCTGATGTTGAAAAGACGTCCACTGAGGAGCCAGAATGAAAGTTTTTATGACGTCTTTTTTTGACGTCTTCTGTACGTCCGATTTAGACGTTCACAGAACCACTTTACAAGGTTAAAAACTAGTTCAAAAGTGGTCAGTGGACATATTTTCAACATCATTTATGGTTCATTTAGGCATAATTTATACTTTTTCTGGACCAAATCAACACTTTCAGGATGTAGACTGTTATTTCAATGTAATTTCCAGACAATGTGTTTGTCCTAAAATCAAGAACATAAAATTATCTTTATGAAATAATGAAATAACTGATGATTGAGCATGTGGTAAAATCAACTGCAAATCAAAGACATTAAATCTCTGAAGATCTCAGCAGAGGAGGATCAAACATCTCCACAAACAGCTTCATCAGCTTCACTCATTAGATTGACTTTATTTCTGTCAGACATCTAGAGAAGCTATTATTTAGAATTAACAGAGGTTTAAATGTTGATATTTGATTCATTTGAAGTCACCATTGTGGTGATCAGTGTTTGGTTTAGTTGGGATCTTGGTGCTCATACGTCTTGTATTAGCTTGTCTCTGGCTGTTATAACTGTGTGTTATAAAACACTCTTATTGTGACAGAGAGCGTTGAGCTCAGGTGTTTGTATCTCACTGTTAATGCTGACAAAATTATAGCAAAATAAGACATTAGTGTTTTGTTGCAACTATATTTATTTTCTTGGATAGGAATCTTGTAGAAAAAAATTAATGTACATATTTTTTACAAAATGCATCATTTTGGATATGCATCACATCAATGGTGACAATCAAAACAAAAAATGATTGTTTTGAAAAATAAGGATTAGTTTGTGCTATGAAGTGGTTTTGATTGTCACCGTTGTTGTGATGCATAGCCGGAATCTTGATGTCTGTGTGTGAGTACATGAAGCTTTTACTCAAAATATTTAAATTGCATGCATTTTGTCCATCTTCAAAATAAGCAAGTATTTCTCTCTTGGTTTCTGTACTGTAGACTTAAAAGGCTGGGGGGTGATAAATGAAAAAAATAAATAAACAAAGCTAACTTCATAACCTCAGGTAATATGTGATGAATTTTTCATCATCAACAAAGAACTGATACCACCTGATCTCTCTTAATTTTGTTTCTCTTTACTGCAGTGTTTCACAAAAACACAGTTATAGCAGTCAGAGACAGGCTAATTGAAGAAGTAGCTGGACCAAGATCCCAACTAAACCAAACACTGATCACCACAATGGTGACTTCAAATGAATCAAATATCAACATTTAAACCTCTGTTAATTCTCAATAAAGCTTCTCTAGATGTCTAATGAGTGAAGCTGATGAAGCTGTTTGTGGAGATGTTTGATCCTCCTCTGCTGAGATCTTTAGAGATTTAATGTCTTTGGTTTGCAGTTGATTTTACCACATGCTCAATCGTCAGTTATTTCATTATTTCATAAAGATAATTTTATGTTCTTGATTTTAGGACAAACACAGTCTGGAAATTACATTGAAATAACATGACTCTAAATCTAACGTACCCTGAGAGTGTTGATTTGGTCCAGAAACAGTATAAGTTATGCCTAAATGAACCTTAAATGATGTTGAAAATATGTCCACTGACCACTTTTGAACTAGTTTTTAACCTTGTAAGCAGGTTCTGTAAACGTCTAAATCGGACGTACAGAAGACGTCAAAAAAAGATGTCATAAAAACTTTCATTCTGGCTCCTCAGTGGACGACTTTTCAACGTCAGCAAAGACATAAAAAGACGTCCACTGGACGTAACTTTGCCCAGTGGGGTACCTCTTTGTTTAGCTCACGGCTGTCCAACACTGCTCCAAATACACCTGTCTGCAGTTATAAAGTAGTCCTAAAGATTATGATTACTTGCTTCAGGTGTGTGTTCAACCAAGGCTGGAGCTCTGGTTTAGGTTCTAATAGTTCCTTTACTTTTTTAACAAGTCTCTAGCATGATTAGCAAGTTGCTAGCATGTTGCAAGCAGATAGATAGATAGATAGATAGATAGATAGATAGATAGATAGATAGATAGATAGATAGATAGATAGATAGATAGATAGATAGATAGATAGATAAGTTTGAATGAGTTAGAAATAGTACATAGAAGGGAAGCTTGATTGAGTCTCATGGGATTCTGGGAGTATAAGTTTAAATTTTGATAGTTGGAGTTTGAATAGTCTTGGCTCATTTGAACATTCAGTCAATGTAAGTCTTTGGGATCTTCATTTTTATGAAAGCCATAAGTCTGATCAGTTAGAAAAGATATAGCACACTCTGTCAGATCAGTCTGAAGAGCTGGGCTGAGTTTGGAGTTTGTAGAGTTAAAGCTCTAGGAGGAGATAGAGTCAGAAATGTAGTCTCAGAAGAAGAAGAAGTTTAAATAGCATTTCAGTAATTAGTATTATAAAAGTGCTATGTTATACTGCTGCTGTCAGCATTGATGTAGGCAGGTTAGTGTTTTTATCATTTGTTTATTTCTGCAGATGATGGTTTCACATGGCCAGACAATGGAGCTCCAGTCTTTGGAGGAGCAGCGACACAAAATGAAGAAGAAAAAACATGCAGTGAATCAGAAGAGGAGGGCAGTGATGATGAGTTTCACTTTGAGCCGATCGTCTCTCTGCCTGAGGTGAGTGTTTGTTGTGATGCTGGTAGCTGTGCTCCTTGTGTCTCTGGAGAAGTGTGACGTGTGTTGACGGGGCTGCTGCAGGTGGAGGTGAGGTCCGGTGAGGAGGACGAGGAGATCCTGTTAAAAGAAAGAGCCAAACTATACCGCTTTGACCGCGAGCTCAACCAGTGGAAGGAGCGTGGCGTGGGAGACATCAAGATCCTCTTCCACCCCGTGAAGAAGAGCTACCGCCTGCTGATGAGATGCAAGCAGGTGCTCAAAGTCTGCGCCAACCACAGCATCAGCCCCAGCATCAAGCTCAAGCCCATGAACATCTCGGCTAATGCGCTGGGGTGGACAACCGATTACTCAGGTACAGGCCTCGCTTCTCACCTCACACACATCACCCTGCTGCCGGTGTCTTCATGTCTGTAAGTTTGTTCACACACAGAGGGGGACGGTAAAGTTGAGCAGCTGGCAGCCAAGTTCAAGACTCCAGAGCTGGCCAAATCCTTCAGACAAGTGTTCTCCGACTGGCAGAGCTGCATGTCTCAGACTGATGCCACTCAGATATCTGCCGCCGAGGCGCTTTCACGAGACTCCAACCCTGTGGTGTTCCTCGACATCACCATAGATGACGAGCTTGCTGGGAGAGTCGTCATAGAGCTCTTCGCTCACATCGTGCCCAGAACTGCAGAGAACTTCCGGGCTCTTTGTACGGGAGAGAAGGGCTTTGGTTACCGCCAGTCCACCTTCCACAGGATCATCCCAGACTTTATGTGTCAGGTGAGGACACAATGAAAACAGCATGAATATTTCTTTACATCAATACCTTGACTGGAAATAAATTCTTAATGTCGAAGCAATCATTACTGCAATTTTTACCTATAAAATCAACAAATAATGCACATCTGTCAATAATGCCCAAGTTGTTTTGCTGCAGAGTTTTTTGCACATTCTGTTCATTTGTTCATTTAACAGTTGTGTCCAAAGCAGCTGAGGAGCAGGATTATTATTATTACTACAATGAAAGCTCTAAAAAAACATTTGTTACTTGATGTAAAATAAACATCAACTGAAATGAAATATGAAAAACATTATTATCAATTCCAGATAGTTTTCATTTAAGTTGAAGTACTAAATTAACTAAAACTAAACAAATTGATGTAATAAACATGAATAAAAACTGTATATTTAAAAAACTGTCTCTCAGGGTGGTGATATCACCAACAAGGATGGTACGGGAGGAAAATCCATCTACGGAGGGAAGTTTGAGGATGAGAGCTTCGAGGTGAGGCATACAGGGCCGGGGCTGCTGTCTATGGTCAACCGCGGCAGAGACACCAACAGCTCACAGTTCTTCATCACCCTCAAGAAAGCAGAGCACTTGGACTTCAAGCATGTGGCCTTTGGATTTGTCAAAGATGGCATGGATGTGGTGAGGAGAATCGGAGAGCTGGGCACTAAAGATGGGAAACCCACAAAAACCATCACCATCTCAGACTGTAGACAGATCCTTTGAGCTGTACTACATAAACTACTGTTCATCATGTCTGAGATTGTGTTACCCGAGCTCTTGTTAAATCAGGGGTCCATTCTTCATACGTCACTTAATACATTTGAGATAAATAACTGATCTCTGGCTAATGGTTCTTCAAACAAGTTAGCGGAGTTGATTAAATATCTGGATTAAGTTGTCTGAGACTGTTCCATGATCAGTAATGCAATGACTGACTGGCGTAAAGGCAGCAATGTAATGACATCATACAATTAAGATCAAGAAAACAGCCCAGCCAGCAAAACAACAGAATTTCTAATACATAAATAGAATATGTTCTAAGCGAATCATTATTATTTTGAACATAATTATATATTTTCTAGTATTTGTACGGGCTTTGCATTTCCCAGTGTCAAGAGCATTGTAATGAATTAATTCAATTTTGAAGCAGATTTGTTATTTATGACAGCATTAAAGTATCTAAATCCATAAGGCTATATTAAGACATAACTTACTTTTTAGTTAATGATGTATCATAAAAGCTTTTTGAGATTCGAGAAGCGAGTGTGCATCTCCTGCGATGCAGCATTAAAGCTCACCATTCAAATGAATGCATGGCTCAGACAAACTACATAAATGTGTGCATGTAATAAAATTGTGAGATAATTATTTATTCACAAATAAATCTCTCAATAAGTAAAACTGGTTTAATTATTTTCAAAATTGTAAAATTATCTTTTAAAATAAATTTTCCTTGTTTAAAAGGGTACACTTTAAAGAAATTAGCGGTGGCTGGGACAGACTTTCATTGTCATCTTCACTTAAAATGAGACAATCGAATTCTGTTTATGTGAAATAAGCCACTTGCAACCAGGTTTGAGTTCATGGACCCGTTCCAAAGACAACTCTGGGATGAATTCCAAAGAACTGAACAATCTTGAATCATGTCAAACAGCCAACAATAAAATCCAGCTAACTGAGTAATCCATGTATTAAGAATGGACCCCTGAACTTGTGTATGTAGTGGTTTTAATGTTTGTGTGTTTATTGCTTCTGGATCAATTAAAAGCAAAGCTGCTTTACTTCACCTTTAGTTTTAACAAATGTTTCAAGAAAACTGGTAACAAGCATATAAGTTACTTCTAACTATCCAGCAGCGAGATCAGGGCTAATATATTCATTTGTGTGCAGTAAATGTGCCCTTTATTAGCTAGTTTCATCTACATTTTTCTTTTTACTTTAAAGACTTGACCTACAAAAAAATGGATAAAACTGTTGCATTTTGTGCATTTTCTAAGACCGTGTTGTCTGGAGAAGGCTTATAAAATATATTGCCTCCTGTAAGCTCTCTTGTATGCTATTGTCTGATGTCTGTAGCATTAGATGTTTTACCAATCCACATCGATTTGATCCCAATACAACCATTCGTTGCTGGTAAAATAAATACAGAAAATTGATGGACATCAACTGCTGGTCTTAATTTAATCTGACAAGATAAAACATGTTAGAATTTGTGATTTCACCCTTTTAAATTCTCCTCCCATGCAGAGACACCGCAGAATGGGCAGCGATCATTCAGGCACATATAAATAAATAAAATAAAGATTAGCATAAATGACAAAAAGATACCTGACAAGATAAAACCTTAAACCATAACCTTAAAGTGAAAGCATGAAAACAACAAAACATACATGGAAAATCTAATTTCATTTTAAAATCTAAGAAATTAAATGAATCGTAGCTTTTTAGAAACCCACCTCTCCCAGGAGACTGTGCAGAAAGGACAGAAGAGAAGCAAAGAGAGAATGTTAATATTTACACTTCAGTCAGAAGATTAAAGGGAAAGATGCTTACATATACAGACAGGCACGTCACATCACATTACATTTTGGTGTAACTCTGTATATGAAACATAATACTTTCCATACCTTTTTACTACAAGATGTCCATTTAAAGTATTAATCTACTCCCATTTTTGGAGCATATAGCTACACTGTAAAACCCGACAAGTAAACTTAACTCTTGAGAGATTTCATTTATTTTATTTCAGTTGATTTCATCTAAGGCTGTGTCTGAAGTCAGTTGTAGTGGTTCTTGTGTTTCTATTTTCTTCAGTGATTCTGTTTGTTAACAGCAGCTGTTCATCACTAAAGCTCAATTATCACTCAGTTAATCACTTAATTACTTGAATGAAAAGTTTTAAAACTTACATGGTTTAAATCAAGGCAATCTGTTTACTCAAACGGTTTGAGTTAAGTTTACTTGTCTGGTTTTACAGTGTAAGTGGAAGTCAATTATAAGTTTAAAGCAAGATAAAGCTACACGAATACACACATAAAAGGCATTAACCTGCAGCATATACATCACACTACCGATCAAAAAGTAAATCACAAATATTGCCCTTCCTAATGGGAAATGGAAGCTTGGCAGGTGGATTTGGCAGTTGAGAGTGGACCCACAATGTAAGTAAGACAATGTTTTAAATGTATATGTTAGTTTGGGCATGGGAAATAAACTGTTACCATTTGTAAATGAGTTGTGACGACAAACAAAAATAAAAGAAAAGTGTATAAACAAAGGGCATATTTCAACACATAAACTGGAAAATAACCACACAACTATCATATCTGAGGTTATTTTGCTGAGATCTAGTTTGTTTGTGTGTGTAATGGTGGAAACTGTTCATGTGTGTACGTGCACTTTAGCAGTCCTTTGAAGTAAAGGCATAGGTCACAGTCCATCTGATACCACCTATTGTCAAAACTCTTTCTAGAAAATACAACAGAACATTTTCTTGCCTTATGTGAATTATTTTGAAAAAATACATGATGAAATTACTTATCATTACTAGTAGTGAAACTGGGTTTTAATTACTTTAAAAACAGAATATAAATATATACATTCAAAATACAAAAATATCGGCACCCTTGGTAAATAAGATCAAAAAAGGCTGTGAAAATTCATCTGCATTAATCATTTTGATCTTTTATTTGAAAAAAATCACAAAAAATGTATCCTTTCATTAGATAATAAGAATTTAAAATGGGGGAAATATCATTATGAAATAAAGGTTTTTCTCAAGTACTCGTTGGACATAATTATTGGCACCCCTAGAAATTCTTATGAGTAAAATATCTCTGTAGTATATTCACATTCATATTCACAATTTTGAGCACTCCAGCATGATTATAAACATGAAATCATCCAGCCATGGCTTCCTGTTTCACAGAAATATAAAGAGGAGGGAAAACAAAGCCCAAATTCCCTTAATCATCCATCGAAATGAGAAAAACCAAAGAATATATTTCTGATGTGCAGCAAAAGATAATTGAGCTTCACAAATTAGTGAATTGGCTTTAAGAAAAGAGCTAGATCAGTGAAAATTCCCATTTCCAACATCAGGGCAACAATTGAGAATTTCCAATCAACAGAAAATGTTATGAATCTGCCTGGAAGAGGACGTGTGTCTATATCGTCCTAATGCACGGTGAGGAAGTCAGTTTGAGAGGCTAAAGACTTTCCAAGGGTCACAGCTGGAGAATTGCAGAAAATAGTTGAGTGTCTGGTTCAGAAAACTTAAAAAAGAAAAATTGTCAAACAGAATCTACATCACCACATGTTGTTTAGGAGGGTTTCAAGAAAAATTCTCCTAGCTCATCCAAAAACAAACTATAGCATATTCAGTTATCAGACACGACTGGAACTTCAAATGGGACTGGCTTCTGTGGTCAGATGAAACTAAAAAATGAGATTTTAGCAGCAAACACTCAAGATGGGTTTGGTGCACACAGAGATAAAAAGTACCCATGTGTACAATGAACTATACTGCTGTATTTTTGATGTTGTGGGCCTATATATCTGCTGGAGGTCTAGAACATCTTGTTTAGATACATGGCATCATGGATTCTATCAATGTCAATGTCACCTTTATTTATATAGCGCTTTAAACAAAATACATTGCGTCAAAGCAACTGAACAACATTCATGAGGAAAAGTGTCAATAATGCAAAATGATAGTTAAAGGCAGTTCATCATTGGATTCAGTTATGTCATCTCTGTTCAGTTAAATAGTGTCTGTGCATTTATTTGCAATCAAGTCAACGATATCGCTGTAGATGAAGTGTCCCCAACTAAGCAAGCCAGAGGCGACAGCGGCAAGGAACCGAAACTCCATCGGTGACAGAATGGAGAAAAAAACCTTGGGAGAAACCAGGCTCAGTTGGGGGGCCAGTTCTCCTCTGCTGCAGCCTGGAATTGAACTACTGGTTTCGTCTGGTCAAAGTCAGATTGTGCAGAAGAATCCTCTGTTTCCTGTGGTCTTGTCCTGGTGCTCCTCTGAGACAAGGTCTTTACAGGGGATCTGTATCTGGGGCTCTAGTTGTCCTGGTCTCCGCTGTCTTTCAGGGATGTAGAGGTCCTTTCTAGGTGCTGATCCAGCATCTGGTCTGGATACGTACTGGATCCGGGTGACTGCAGTGACCCTCTGATCTGGACACAGACTGGATCTGGTGGCCACGGTGACCTCGGAACAAGAGAGAAACAGACAAATATTAGCGTAGATGCCATTCTTCTAATGATGTAGCAAGTACATAGGGTGTTATGGGAAGTGTTTCCGGTTCCGGTTTACCTAATTAATGCAGCCTAAAAATCCTTTAACGGATTTGGATAATAAAAGCATATTAGTATGTTATGTGTATGTCAGGTTAAAGAGATGGGTCTTTATTCTAGATTTAAAATGCAAGAGTGTGTCTGCCTCCCGAACAATGTTAGGTAGGTTATTCCAGAGTTTAGGCGCCAAATAGGAAAAGGATCTGCCGCCTGCAGTTGATTTTGATATTCTAGGTATTATCAAATTGCCTGAGTTTTGAGAACGTAGCGGACGTAGAGGATTATGTAAAAGGAGCTCATTCAAATACTGAGGTGCTAAACCATTCAGGGCTTTATAAGTAATAAGCAATATTTTAAAATCTATGCGATGCTTGATAGGGAGCCAGTGCAGTGTTGACAGGACCGAGCTAATAAGGTCATACTTCCTGGTTCTAGTAAGAACTCTTGCTGCTGCATTTTGGACTAGCTGTAGTTTGTTTACTAAGCGTGCAGAACAACCACCCAATAAAGCATTACAATAATCTAACCTTGAGGTCATAAATGCATGGATTAACATTTCTGCATTTGACATTGAGAGCATAGGCCGTAATTTAGATATATCAAATACCAACAGATAAAAAATCAAAAAGTAACTGACTCTGTTAGAAATCTTATAATGGTTTCTAAAACAACACAGAAATGGGTCACTGAGCACAAAATCAAGTTTCTGTTATAGCCCTTCCAGTCCTCTGACCTGAACCCTACGGAACATGAGAGTAGTGAACTGAAGAAGCACCAACATGGAGATGGGAATCTAAAGGGTCTGGAGTGATTCTGGATGAAGGAATGGTCTCTGATCTCGTGTCAGGTGTTCTCTAACCTCATCAGACATTACCTGTTAAACTGGCAAATGGAGGTTCCAAAAAGTATTGAATAAAAGGGTGCCGTTAATTGTGGTCAATGTATATTAGAGAAAAACATTTATTTCATAATGATATTTCCCCCCATTTTATATTCTTATTATCCAATGAAAGGATACATTTTCGTGAATTTTTTTAAATAAAAGATCAAAAGCATTAACAATGCAGATGAATTTTCACAGGTGCCAATATTTTTGGCCACGACTGTGTGTGTGTGTATACAGTATATACATGCTATTGTTAAATCACTGGAGGACAGCTGTGATTGTAATTTTATGTGCTCCTGGCTGTTTCTACACTGAAAAAAAATGTTTCATTCATCCAATTAAAAGAATTTAGGGTAAAGATTCCCATTTTTCCCCCTTTTGGCTCAAGTTAAAAAATATAGATGTTTATCATTACCCAAAATTTTTATAATTGGATGAATAAAACCCTTTTTTTTCAGTGTATGTACAAGTGTCCATATGCTACAATAACTGTAGGTAATGCCTTAATTGAGATAGACTTTCCACCTGTACATTAAACTGTTTAAAATGTGCATTAAGTGGATCAATATTGAGTATGCTGACTCTATTTTTATATAATTATAAATCTCACATTTCACCATTAAACTTTTTTTTTTTTTTTTTTAAACAGATGAGTCAAAAGTATAAGTTATATTAATTTAAATCTTATAGTCTTATTAATATTATTATTATTTCTCTTTTTAGAAAGTAACCATTCACAGTTACAACCATCTTGGCTATGTAAAAATATGTGTTGATTTGTATTGTCGGAACAATAAACGCTGTTTCCCTGGTAACTGTTGTACACAAAGAGGCTACTTTTTCATATGAAATGAATGTTTCAGAGGTTTTCTGTAGACTGTCAGTTCCTTTCAGAGATACATCCATATAAAAAAAAAACTACAAAGCAATTTGTCTTTGAAAAATGCAGCTCTCATATTTATTCAATGAAATAATTGCCTTTTAAAGTTTAAATGTAACATTAAGCCATAACGCAATTCCTTTTCCCCAAATTTAAGACCTCTTAAAATCGTAATACATTTTTGTACTATTTAAGGTAATTCAGGATGGATTTAAATTTGATAACACTTTTAATGGACCCATGAAAGCCATAAACTCCTCTATAACTCCAAACTTCGCTGTTCATAACCTTCAAATTCTTTTGGATTTGAGTGTCTTGATTTTGGTTTTTAATCGCATGAATTCGTACAAAAATAGTTATATTATGGGCTGTTGCCTGTTAGCATTAACTGTGCTCATGGTGGAGCGTTAATGGAGTGCTCTCTGAGCGAGGGAAAACCACAACGCTCAGACCTTCAAGAATTCCTGGCTTCAGTCAAAATCCTGCTGCTCCGCTCCCACTCCACTCACATACGATGCTCTGAAGTGGCAAAAGTCATTTTTAAGGTGGCAGAGCTGCAACCATGTTCCATCCTTCTGACCATGCCGCTGGACACATACACAGTAGTGTTGTCCAAAAACATAAACTAGCATCAGTGGTATTTTTCTTAGTATGTATTCAAACACCATACTGTATATTGAAAGTCTTATGTAAATACATACTAATATTTAAGTGTGTGTGTGTACAGGTTTTTCTATACTGGTGGGGACTTAAACCTGAATATACACCAACTCATGGGGACTTGTGTCACTGTAGAGACTTAAATCGAGGTCCCCATGGTTACAAGAGCTTACAAATCATACAGAATTATTTTTTTTAGATTGTAAAAATGTGTGTGTGTGTGTGTGTGTGTGTGTGTGTGTGTGTGTGTGTGTGTGTGTGTGTGTGTGTGTGTGTGTGTGTGTGTGTGATAAATTGAAATGTCTAACAAGTCGTTGAGGAGAAACCGTTAATAAAATATGAACAGTCTTGTCTGTAGATGAGTTCAATTGAGAAGGTTGATGTAGATGGATTGAAGTCCTAGGCTTGGATTATTGGTCAACTGCAATATTGCACTCAAGTAAAGCCAAAGTTGTTGCTTTAAATAATGTAACCAGTATATTCATCTGAGAACACATAATGGAGGCCACAGACATGGTACAAGTACAACAAAAATCCTATGCAAAAGAAAACATTGAATAAACTAATTCAACTAAGCAAATAAGCAAAACTAAGTCCACAAAGACAATAAATGTAACAAACAATTGAATAAAGCAATAAACATTAAACTTGCATTTAAGCTGAAAAAAACAAAGGTTCCTCAAGCAGGATTTTCAAGGCAAAACAAAGCCAGTCATGAAGTAGCTTCAAACAGAACCTACTACTCACTCGACTACTTCCTACTTTATACAATACAAGGCATTCTATGGCTACATTTACATTTATTCATTTATCTGACACTTTTATCCAAAGCGACTTACAATTGCTATATATGTCAGAGGTCACACGCCTCTGGAGCAACTAGGGGTTAAGTGTCTTGCTCAGGGACACACTGGCGGTTCACAGTGGATTCGAACCCGGGTCTCTCACACCACAGACATGCGTCTTATCCACTGCGCTAACACCACACTGCGCTAATAGTAGTTTCAGCAATTACAGCAGCAGCGTTCATTTGTGTAGGGTTTTATTTGGATGCCTTGTTTGATATGTGCCAATAGAGGAAAAGGAACTGGTTTACACAGAGCAAGTTTAAATCCTGATATACAGATGGGCTTTCTGTTTGGCTCAAACGCTTCTGACCCACTGCCTATTATCATAAAGTCCTGAATGTGGAAAAACAGACTCATTCAATCCTGCCTGCCGGCAAAAGCGCTATATGGCATGCATGTTTTTTTGTTTTTTTTGAAGGCTAAAGCAGTTTTCCAAATAAGCCTTGATGAAATTTCCATTTATAGGGGAATGGTGGCCGCTAATTACAGTCAGATCTCTTTTTGCTCTGATCTGGCAGCAAACCCAATGCCTCCAGCACAAGAAAATACTTCATCCCCTAACCTCCTCTAATAAATATTTCTTTAGAGAAAGCTGTAATTATGCTTTGCATATGGGTTTTCTTTTTTAGTACAAATTGATCCGAGCTACATCATTTTGTCTAAAATTGCAACGTGGTCATAATGGAATCAAATTGTTAATTGAAGATAATATTAAAGATTATGTTTGGCATTGAATTTGATACATTTTTATCACCTGTCCCTTAAAGCAGGCATGAATTTTTTTTTCCAGTCCTGAAGAATAAATTGTCTAAAAACTATGCTGAATATTTTCACACTGAGGGACTTCTACGGTAGGTGCTTTTACTGAATCTTATCTTGCCTATGTTACTCAAAAAAAATTTAAGTATTCAAGTGAATTGTAAACTGTACTAAAGTGAACTACATTTCTTGAAGTTATTTCATTAAAAAGTGCTTAACTTTGATAAAAACAGACATTATTTATTATAAGTCAGTGCCTACAGTACCTAGTCATGTGTATCCAGAGCTTCAGACTGACTGCAGGACGTCTGGACTCCACTGCAGCTTTCACTGGCCAAGGACCATCCTACAGTCTCTACCGTGAACTTCTCATACTTTTGGAAATGTAGTGTTTAGTTGATCCTGATAAGTACATTGTCACAGTTGTAAACACTACAGCTCTAGCACACAAACCACAAGGATGTGACACTAGACAACTCATATATAAAGGTCAAGAAATTCACTCTCCTTGACCTTTAAATTTAGACTACATAACACCAATGCTGTAACACAATAAATGAATGAAACGGTAAAAGATGTGAATTGAGGCTCAAGCACTTTCACTACATTCAGAAGCACCCCAGGTGATTTAATCTTGAAACCAGGTTTTTCTCAAGATGGAAAAGACTTTCAGATCCCACTTTAAGTGAACTTCAGTTCTCAGAACATCTACAAGATGAAACCGCTTTAAGATAGCAGACGTACAGTATACACATGACAGAATGACGGAAAGTATGACTTGAAAGTATGAGTTTTAAAAAAAATTAAATGTAAGTTCATTCTTATGTGGCACATTAAAAAATATTTGGTGGCTGTTTATTTTATTTTAATTTCTTATAAGTGCCAGTGGCACCTTAATTGACACTTTCATCTGGAGCCCTGCACTAGTGACAAGAATAAAGGTGGAAGCAAAGGGAATGACAACTGTGGCAGTGAAACTAAAGGAAGATGATAAAAGGAGAAGAGTGCTCATATGAGATCATGGAGATGAAAGGTAGAAGAGAAAAATAGAAAGAGTGCATCTGTGGAAGCTGAGGAGGAAACCACTAATGGAGTAGTGATGAAAATAAAAGAAAACAAAGCAAACTCACTCCTGTAGAAGCAAAGGGAAGAAAGATGAAACAGGAGCAGCAAGATGTAATGAGGTTAACTTAACCAGCATGTTAGCTGCTTGCAATCCAAATGCAGAAATATTGGTACTGTCAATAAAGCATCATAAAACTTAAAGAAAGAAGGTTTGTCTTATGAACAAGAAGAGAGAAAACTTTTGTGAAAAATGCATGCAATGCTATTTTTTAGGATAATTATCATTGTCTTGCCATTTAAATAAAGAATTTTCAATGCACATTTACACCCATGAAGTAAAACAGAGCCGTGTGAGCACATGTTGATAATGAAAAAGATGCATTGGGATCAGCATTTATAGACATTCTGAACTCTATTGGTGTTAGACAACACGTTTCAGGACCTACTCATTGTCGAAATCATACTCTAGATTTAATACTGTCACATGGAATTGATGTTGATGGTGTTGAAATTATTCAGCCAAGTGATGATATCTCAGATCATTATTTAGTTCTGTGCAAACTTCATATAGCCAAAATTGTAAATTCTGTAGAATTTAGTATGGAAGAACCATCACTTCTACCTTCTGTTTTCATAATGAATGTTGTTCAGTTGCTTTGACGCAATGTACAGTATTTTGTTTAAAGCGTTCTATATTAAAGGTGACTTGACTTTACTTGACATGAAAGCTGGAATTTGATTTGAGGTTATTGTTGACATGAAATAATTGTGCCTATAGGACACAAAGGACCTTGTTGGATCACCCTGATTAAAATCATTACTACTGACAGTGATGTTGAAGTGTTAACTGCATGAAAATAAATTCTCATGAGACACATCAAATAAAGCCTCACAGATCATTGATGGACAAATGCATTTTGCAGAAGGAAACATAATTAAGTGGCCATTGCAGGAGACTTCATTCAGTTACTTTAGAAACAAATTCATGTACATACTGAAGACAGCATTACTGGAGCACGCTGCTGTAGTTCATGATGAGTGTGATTGTGTTAAATAAATGAAACTCTTTTCACTTCAGACCAGGAATGAAAAAAAGACACAGGGTAAGAATGTTCATTTCAAACAGTCAACCAAGTAAATCACTGAAAGTGTAAAGGAGTAGCAATTAAACCTGTCGTCTGTGCACTTTAGTAATTTTTCTTCATTTTCTGGCATTAGAGTTGGTTAGGGTGAATGAACGCAGTCCCATCAGTGAGATTAATATCCTCCTTCCACAGTTTCTTTGAAAAGATTCTCCATGATGAAGAGAAGCCAGCGATTACAGCAGAGACAAACACATCAAACACATCTCCTCTTTCTCTTCTACTCCACCTTCTTTTGCCTCTTTCCTTTAACCATTTCCTTCATTTATTTCATACAAATGCTGAATTAGAAATATGATTCAAATTATGGTAATCATATAAATCCAGGGATTCTGTTAATGTGTCTTAAAGTCATAGTTTACTTAAAAATGAAAGTTCTGTCATCATTTATTCTCTCTTACTGTATGTTGTTTCAAATCCATATGACGGTGGTTCATCTTTGGAACACAATTAAAGGGACAGGTCACCCCAAAATGAAAATTAGCCCTTGCTATACTCACCCTCAAGCCATAGGTGTGTATGACTTTCTACTTTCAGACAAATCCAGTCAGAGTTATATTAAAATATGTCCTGGTTCTTCCAAGATTTAAAATGGTTGGGTTTAGCCTGAAAACAAAATGCATCCATCCATCATAAAAAGTGCTCCACAAGGCTCAGGGGGGTTAATCTGAAGAGACACAATTGCTTTATAAGATGAACAGATTTGATTTTAGGCTTTTATTGACATATAAATATTCATCAACAAACATACATAGAGCGCATCGAATGTGGTAAACGCTCAGATGTGTTACTGCTAATGCACAAAGCTAAAATAAAAAGAACACAAACTTTCAGCATCCGTTGCCGCATTGCAGGGAAATATAATGATTGTGTGTTTGTAAAAAAGACACAGCAGAATGTGACATCTCATCTCATTTGTTACAGTAAAAAAAGTAAATCTGCTTGCACAAAGTCGAGTGAATGAGTCTGTTCAGTGCAGGATCATTAAGATCAGGATCACTAAAAACAACCAGACAACTTTCAGAAAGATGTGTTTTCTTGCCATTATTTTGCAGTAAAGCTCTTTTTGTGTGGTCAGATTGAAGCGCTGCTGTAGCTTTGTGTTAGAATGTGAACACTCTGTTGCTGAAGTTTAGATTCAATAAAATATATATTTTATATATTATATTTATATATAAATATATATTTATAAGTATATATTTTTAATAAGTCAAACTTTTTAATTCTATAAAGCCTGGTAGGGGAAATAATAGAAAAATCTTTTTATTTTTATTTATTTTTTTATAAATGGAACACATTACTGAACCTTAGTCAAAATCTTTATAATCTAAAATATATCTGTATCCTATTTGATACATCAGGCTTTTATGGCCCATATATGCCGTGTTTCCACCGCAGGAACTTTACCCAGGAACTAGGGACTTTGGGCTGGTACTCGGTGTGTTTCCACCGCAGGAACCAGGAACTAAATAAAGTTCCGGGTAAAAAAAAATGCCCCTCAGAAAGTTCCTGCTGGCGAGGTGGTACTTTTTCAAAGTTCCGGAACTTTCATGGGGCGGGGCTTGGGCGCTAAACATCCTGATTGGTTGAGTTCACGCAGCATTGGTTGGGTTCAACCACCATTTATTCGGATCATTTTCAAAATATTACTGTTATTGTGTCATGAAATGTAATTTTTAAAGTATTTAAGGCGAAAATGTAGTTGTTTAAAACTTGTGGTTTATTTATAAAGACAGCGCCTATTTAAAAATGTGTTTCGCCGATCTCAGAGACGGTGAACTCCACATGATCAGCTGGAGCTCAGTGCTTATGTATCCACCTAGGGCTAGCACTTTTTTCCAGGGATTTCAGAACAGCGTAACAAATATTGCGTCATCGGGCAGGCGTGGCCTATTTGATAATTTGCATTGGTCAACGATCATGCGCAGATGGAAGGAAAGCCGTTCGCTAAAATTGCTTCAAATAGCGTTACTTCTCCGAGATCGTGGGTGTTTTTCATATTATATTCATACTGTTACAACTAAAAACCTTTCCGCGATCGATGGTGTTTCGTGTCAAAATTACATTCATACAGTTAAAATTACATTAACACTGGTATATCTTCAGATACCTGTCCTGATCTCAGGTATTTCATGTCAAATTATATTAATACAGTTATGAGTTCAGATACCTGTCCTGATCTCAGGTGTTTCATGTCAAATTATATTAATACAGTTATGATTTCAGATACCTGTCCTGATCTCAGGTGTTTCATGTCAAATTATATTAATACAGTTATGATTTCAGATCCCTGTCCTGATCTCAGGTGTTTCATGTCAAATTATATTAATACAGTTATGATTTCAGATCCGTCCTGATCTCAGGTGTTTCATGTCAAATTATATTAATACAGTTATGATTTCAGATCCCTGTCCTGATCTCAGGTGTTTCATGTCAAATTATATTAATACAGTTATGATTTCAGATCCTTCCTGATCTCAGGTGCTTCATGTCAAATTATATTAATACAGTTATGATTTCAGATCCCTGTCCTGATCTCAGGTGTTTCATGTCAAATTATATTAATACAGTTATGATTTCAGATCCTTCCTGATCTCAGGTGCTTCATGTCAAATTATATTAATACAGTTATGATTTCAGATACCTGTCCTGATCTCAGGTGTTTCATGTCAAATTATATTAATACAGTTATGACTTCATATACCTGTCCTGATCTAAGGTGTTTCATGTCAAATTATATTAATACAGTTATGATTTCAGATCCGTCCTGATCTCAGGTGTTTCATGTCAAATTATATTAATACAGTTATGATTTCAGATCCGTCCTGATCTAAGGTGTTTCATGTCAAATTATATTAATACAGTTATGATTTCAGATCCGTCCTGATCTCAGGTGTTTCATGTCAAATTATATTAATACAGTTATGATTTCAGATCCGTCCTGATCTCAGGTGTTTCATGTCAAATTATATTAATACAGTTATGATTTCAGATACCTGTCCTGATCTCAGGTGTTTCATGTCAAATTATATTAATACAGTTATGACTTCAGATACCTGTCCTGATCTAAGGTGTTTCATGTCAAATTATATTAATACAGTTATGATTTCAGATCCGTCCTGATCTCAGGTGTTTCGTGTCAAATTATATTAATACAGTTATGATTTCAGATCTGTCCTGATCTCAGGTGTTTCATGTCAAATTATATTAATACAGTTATGATTTCAGATACCTGTCCTGATCTCAGGTGTTTCATGTCAAATTACATTAATACAGTTATGATTTCAGATCCCTGTCCTTATCTCAGGTGTTTCATGTCAAATTATATTGATACAGTTATGATTTCTGTCCTGATCTCAGGTGTTTCATGTCAAATTATATTAATACAGTTATGATTTCTGTCCTGATCTCAGGTGTTTCATGTCAAATTATATTAATACAGTTATGATTTCAGATCCGTCCTGATCTCAGGTGATTCGTGTCAAATTATATTAATACAGTTATGATTTCAGATCTATCCTGATCTCAGGTGTTTCATGTCAAATTATATTAATACAGTTATGATTTCAGATACCTGTCCTGATCTCAGGTGTTTCATGTCAAATTATATTAATACAGTTATGATTTCAGATCCGTCCTGATCTCAGGTGTTTCGTGTCAAATTATATTAATACAGTTATGATTTCAGATCTGTCCTGATCTCAGGTGTTTCATGTCAAATTATATTAATACAGTTATGATTTCAGATACCTGTCCTGATCTCAGGTGTTTCATGTCAAATTACATTAATACAGTTATGATTTCAGATCCCTGTCCTGATCTCAGGTGTTTCATGTCAAATTATATTAATACAGTTATGATTTCAGATACCTGTCCTGATCTCAGGTGTTTCATGTCAAATTATATTAATACAGTTATGATTTCAGATCCGTCCTGATCTCAGGTGTTTCGTGTCAAATTATATTAATACAGTTATGATTTCAGATCTGTCCTGATCTCAGGTGTTTCATGTCAAATTATATTAATACAGTTATGATTTCAGATACCTGTCCTGATCTCAGGTGTTTCATGTCAAATTACATTAATACAGTTATGATTTCAGATCCCTGTCCTGATCTCAGGTGTTTCATGTCAAATTATATTAATACAGTTATGATTTCAGATCCCTGTCCTGATCTCAGGTGTTTCATGTCAAATTACATTAATACAGTTATGATTTCAGATCTGTCCTGATCTCAGGTGTTTCATGTCAAATTATATTAATACAGTTATGATTTCAGATACCTGTCCTGATCTCAGGTGTTTCATGTCAAATTATATTAATACAGTTATGATTTCAGATCCGTCCTGATCTCAGGTGTTTCATGTCAAATTATATTAATACAGTTATGATTTCAGATCTGTCCTGATCTCAGGTGTTTCATGTCAAACTATATTAATACAGTTATAACTTCAGATACCTGTCATGATCTCAGGTGTTTCATGTCAAATTATATTAATACAGTTATGATTTAAGATCCGTCCTGATCTCAGGTGTTTCGTGTCAAATTATATTAATACAGTTATGATTTCAGATCCCTGTCCGTATCTCAGGTGTTTCATGTCAAATTATATTAATACAGTTATGATTTCAGATCCGTCCTGATCTCAGGTGTTTCATGTCAAATTATATTAATACAGTTATGATTTCAGATACCTGTCCTGATCTCAGGTGTTTCATGTCAAATTATATTAATACAGTTATGACTTCAGATACCTGTCCTGATCTAAGGTGTTTCGTGTCAAATTATATTAATACAGTTATGATTTCAGATCCGTCCTGATCTCAGGTGTTTCATGTCAAATTATATTAATACAGTTATGATTTCAGATCTGTCCTGATCTCAGGTGTTTCATGTCAAATTATATTAATACAGTTATGATTTCAGATACCTGTCCTGATCTCAGGTGTTTCATGTCAAATTATATTAATACAGTTATGATTTCAGATACCTGTCCTGATCTCAGGTGTTTCATGTCAAATTATATTAATACAGTTATGATTTCAGATCTGTCCTGATCTCAGGTGTTTCATGTCAAATTATATTAATACAGTTATGATTTCAGATACCTGTCCTGATCTCAGGTGTTTCATGTCAAATTACATTAATACAGTTATGATTTCAGATCCCTGTCCTGATCTCAGGTGTTTCATGTCAAATTATATTAATACAGTTATGATTTCAGATCCCTGTCCTGATCTCAGGTGTTTCATGTCAAATTACATTAATACAGTTATGATTTCAGATCTGTCCTGATCTCAGGTGTTTCATGTCAAATTATATTAATACAGTTATGATTTCAGATCCCTGTCCTGATCTCAGGTGTTTCATGTCAAATTATATTAATACAGTTATGATTTCAGATCCGTCCTGATCTCAGGTGTTTCATGTCAAATTATATTAATACAGTTATGATTTCAGATACCCGTCCTGATCTCAGGTGTTTCATGAGAAATTATATTAATACAGTTATGATTTCAGATCCGTCCTTATCTCAGGTGTTTCATGTCAAATTATATTAATACAGTTATGATTTCAGATACCTGTCCTGATCTCAGGTGTTTCATGTCAAATTATATTAATACAGTTATGATTTCAGATACCTTTCCTGATCTCAGGTGTTTCATGTCAAATTATATTAATACAGTTATGATTTCAGATCTGTCCTTATCTCAGGTGTTTCATGTCAAATTATATTAATACAGTTATGATTTCAGATACCTGTCCTGATCTCAGGTGTTTCATGTCAAATTATATTAATACAGTTATGATTTCAGATACCTGTCCTGATCTCAGGTGTTTCATGTCAAATTATATTAATACAGTTATGATTTCAGATACCTGTCCTGATCTCAGGTGTTTCATGTCAAATTATATTAATACAGTTATGATTTCAGATCCCTGTCCTGATCTCAGGTGTTTCATGTCAAATTATATTAATACAGTTATGATTTCAGATACCTGTCCTGATCTCAGGTGTTTCATGTCAAATTATATTAATACAGTTATGATTTCAGATACCTGTCCTGATCTCAGGTGTTTCATGTCAAATTATATTAATACAGTTATGATTTCAGATACCTGTCCTGATCTCAGGTGTTTCATGTCAAATTATATTAATACAGTTATGATTTCAGATCCGTCCTGATCTCAGGTGTTTCATGTCAAATTATATTAATACAGTTATGATTTCAGATACCTGTCCTGATCTCAGGTGTTTCATGTCAAATTATATTAATACAGTTATGATTTCAGATCCGTCCTGATCTCAGGTGTTTCATGTCAAATTATATTAATACAGTTATGATTTCAGATCCGTCCTGATCTCAGGTGTTTCATGTCAAATTATATTAATACGGTTATGATTTCAGATACCTGTCCTGATCTCAAGTGTTTCATGTCAAATTACATTAATACGGTTATGATTTCAGATACCTGTCCTGATCTCAGGTATTTCATGTCAAATTATATTAATACAGTTATGATTTCAGATCCGTCCTGATCTCAGGTGTTTCATGTCAAATTATATTAATACAGTTATAATTTCAGATACCTGTCCTGATCTCAGGTGTTTCATGTCAAATTATATGAATACAGTTATGATTTCAGATCCGTCCTGATCTCAGGTGTTTCATGTCAAATTATATTAATACAGTTATGATTTCAGATCCATCCTGATCTCAGGTGTTTCATGTCAAATTATATTAATACAGTTATGATTTCAGATCCGTCCTGATCTCAGGTGTTTCATGTCAAATTATATTAATACGGTTATGATTTCAGATACCTGTCCTGATCTCAAGTGTTTCATGTCAAATTACATTAATACGGTTATGATTTCAGATACCTGTCCTGATCTCAGGTGTTTCATGTCAAATTATATTAATACAGTTATGATTTCAGATCCCTGTCCTGATCTCAGGTGTTTCATGTCAAATTATATTAATACAGTTATGATTTCAGATCCCTGTCCTGATCTCAGGTGTTTCATGTCAAATTATATTAATACAGTTATGATTTCAGATCCCTGTCCTGATCTCAGGTGTTTCATGTCAAATTATATTAATACAGTTATGATTTCAGATACCTGTCCTGATCTCAGGTGTTTCATGTCAAATTATATTAATACAGTTATGATTTCAGATACCTGTCCTGATCTCAGGTGTTTCATGTCAAATTATATTAATACAGTTATGATTTCAGATACCTGTCCTGATCTCAGGTGTTTCATGTCAAATTATATTAATACAGTTATGATTTCAGATACCTGTCCTGATCTCAGGTGTTTCATGTCAAATTATATTAATACGGTTATGACTTCAGATCCGTCCTGATCTCAGGTGTTTCATGTAAAATGTAAATTAATACAGTTATAACTTCAGATACCTGTCCTGATCATTTCATGTTCACAATATACTATTCAGTTATGTTATAACTGTTACATTCTATCATAATTTCTATCAAAGTTAAATGTCAAGGTGTGACAAATAGCATCTGGAACTTATTCCCACTGAAGCAGTGTTCCCGGTGGGACACTTTGAGTGTAACCCCGTCCCCAGGCCTGTGTGTGCGTCTGTTGCCATGACAACCCCAAATGACAGATTGGCAACAGGTGTGGGGAATTTACTCTGAGAGTTTGGGTGAGGCCTCGTCAACATTGGAGAGGATAAAAAGCAAGAGAGAGAGGCGAGTTGGGGTGGTTTTTCTCCCTCGTGAAAAGTCATTTTATTGGGTGATAACAGTTATTGGAGGACTGGTGAATGAAGAGGAGAGTGTTGCCTTGATGAGGGACTCGAGGACAACAGAAGGAGAGTGAAATACCCCGTTTGCATTGGAGAGGAGCTAAGTAACCGAGAACTGAGTCTCGTAATTGCATGCGTTCGACACTGAATTGGATGTGGTTTGGATCACGATCATAAATATCACTGAGTGGATTGTATTGATTCATTATCGATCTCTTATCTCTCCCTCCACTATAAATGGTGATGCGAACTCTGCCTGTGTCTGTGAAGAAAAACATCCCAGAACATCCTCCGCAGCATCGATGATTGCGCCCCCCCCCCCTTCCCTCGGACAGAGACCCGAACGTGAGTGCTGGCCTTAAATTGCACTTCGTGAAGTGAGTTTGCAGTGCCTAAAATTGATGTTTTCCCGCACATTATATGCTTGAAGTGGAATTGTCGTGTGTGTGGAAGATACATTCCTTTTTGCCATGCACTCTCCATGTGTTATGCTGGTTGACTGTCAATAGTGAGAGTTCTGTGACATTGATCTGTTCCAACTGTCTGGATGTTGAGGAATTATCTGGGATTTGAATTAACCCCTTTGTTTGCGTTAATAGGAGAAGAGATGCCCTGTTGAAATGTTCACTATCTGTCTCCGTAAAAGCCCTGTGCAGCCTGTCGACTTCGAGTCTGCTGTATCCTTGCAATTCATCTGTATTGTGAGAAGTGGTCGTTCCTTCCAACGCATGTGAACCGTATACTTTGCCTGAAGCATCCATTCTGTCGGTCTCAGTAGAAGCCCAGTGCAGTCTGTCGACTTCGAGTCTGCTGCATCCTTGTAGCCCACCTGTGATGAAAGAAGTGACTGTCCCTCGGTCACGAACCTGAGGCTGGCACGCTCTGTCTGGAATATCCACTCTGTCGGTGTCAGGAGAAGCCCTGTTCAACTTGTCGGCTTTGAGTGCGTTACCACTTGTAACCCCCTGGTATTGGAGAAGTGCCCGCCCCTCGCTGCGAGTGTGGGAACGGTGTGCCGTGTTGGAGTCGCCATTCAGTGCGTCCCCTACCCAATTACTCACCGGCTTGCCGTGTACCTGCCTAAGGCCCTGCTCTGGTGTTACAGAGAAAGTAGAAGAGCCTGACCACACCTCTCCCAAGGAAGATTCCCCTAGCCACCCTACCTTAAGACCGTGCATCTGCCGTATACGTACCTGACTGATATCCATCCGTCCCAAATTCTGCACCTGTGAAGGAAGGAAGGTTGGAAGTACCTACTTACCAGAGGAGACTTACTTGCCAATTGCATCCCCACCTGTGAAAGACCTACTTGACCACCGACCTGTTCTCCGTCCATCTACTGCGGGGATCGCACTGAGGTCGCTGTACCATTCACCTTCAAACCCTGAGGGCAACAAAGAAGATTTTAGATTAGGATTTCCAATTTGCTTTTACTTCAAAATAAAACTTTTTTTTAATTTATTCCTCTGTCTCCGACTCTTCCCTCTGATACGCTCCTCGAGGTGGTCCTGGTTCAGGGTAGGCGCAGTCTAGCTTGGCCCACCCGACCTGTGACCTAAACCTTAGATTTTAATCATCTCCGTACTTTTCCAAAGCCCACTGCTGTAAAGAAAACCCTTGTAACTATTAGTAATTCTATCCTAAATTGAATTTACACCGAAAGAACATAAGATGTTTGAAGGACTGGTTGGTTCAGGGCTTACAGGATCTTCCGATGTATTATCTCCCAAACCATCACTTTTCTGAAAAGTGGACTATCACACTACAGAGAAAGAAATAAGATAAATCAAGAGCATAATAAAATGTTTGAAGGTTAAAATGTGTGAACAGGAACACTGAATGTGAGTGCCTTATCAAACACATGATTAAATATTTTGTGATTAGCATTAACTTCAATAACCATGTTTGGTTTGTATTAAAACTTGCAGTAAAACAGAAGTAGAGCACTAACGTTACTGCACGTTTTACATTTTTGGTTTCTTATTTGTTTTCGAAAATAGCTTAACTGATAATAAAACCTAATAGATATGAAATACAGTATAATATCTACCTGTATGACTGTTTTCTCGTACGTAGGTATGATTTTATTTCTCCTTCATTATCCGTCTGGGTTCATCCTAGGATTAAAAAATGCCCGCGCAAAAAAAAAAGCATTCTGCGCATGATCGTGAACTTTTTTTTTAAGAGGGCGTTTCACCAAGACCTGCAGAAACGCCCATTTTACGTCGTGGTAATGAAACCCCTGGAATTTAGTGAATGCCATCCGGACCCAGAGCAGCCTCACCTCGGCTAGACCTTCTGATGTGTGCCGCTGGCTCTGATGTCTCCTTAGTGGTTAACATAACATATCATTCGTTTTGGGTAAATCTAACAGGTAATCTTTGGTCTGTATTCATTTTATCTATATGTTAAAATGAAAATAAAAAAGGCAAATGCTATATAATATTTCGTTTCATTGTAATGGCTGTATATATACACATATCCCTGAACTAAGTACATTTCTGCAGATGTTATTATGTTTAAATGAAAACGAAAGGAGGCAGTGGTATTTGATATATTTCGTTTTATTGTAAATATACAGAGAGGAAAATTGCAGTAGCCATATGGTCAGCTGACTGAAGTTATGAAGTAGTACGCTGCTGTTTGCAGATTTACCGGATTTGCGTCGTCACGGACATCACCCCCAGAGTCAAATGAGCAAAGAACCGAGGATGCACGTCCAAAATCAGCGTACTTTGTATTGAGAAACGTGCACAGATCTACGTCACCAGACTATTTGCCTAATCTTAGTCTGATATAGTGAGAATATGGAGGATATTTTTGCTGCTGCTTGTAATGTGAAATATTTCTAACAGTAGAGCAGATACTGACATAAAATGTCCTAAAGATCAGTCGTGGCTCTATATCTTCAGTAATAAGATGAGATGTAAATAATCCAAACATTTAATGCAGTGACTGAGAGATGAAGAAACAAACGCTACTCAGAAGATCCTGAGGATCAGATTTGAGACTCTAAAACATGATTGATGGAGAATCAAGTAAAGCTGAGCGGCTTCAGTCCAGGAAGAGTTCATCTGGAGATATTACTGACCTTATTCTCATCTTTTTGAGATTTGAGTCGAGATGAAGCTGGACGCTTGTACAGTTATACTAAAAAAGCTTTGACTTGATTCAAAAAAAAGAACAGAAGGCATGGAGTAGATTGTGTGAAACAGTCTTAACAGCAATGATTTGATTGTGTTGATCCTATTGAAATGTGTGCATCAATTAAGATGCAGTAGAATTTATAGGGTTAAAAAAAAGTCAAGCATAATTTATTCTCTCATGATATTTCCATTGAAGGGCTTTTTTCTGAGTCCATTGAAGGGCTGCATTTGATTTTAATTTTGACCTTCAATTTTAGTAAGTGCATGAGAAAGCAAAGCAAATCCAATTTGGGAGAAAGGCAAACCGAGAGAACAAAGTAGTGCTATAGTCTAAATATAAAAGACAATGCATCTAATCAGAGCGACTGAGCTGATGTGTAATCAACAGTGGAGAAAAAAACATTGATCTCTACAGGGAAGAGATACCAGAAGAGAGAGAAGGAGGAGGATGAGCAGGAGATCAAAGAGGCATTGGGTTTCTTTATCAAATGCCACCGTATGTAAATGAAGCTCAAACCACAGACATGATAAAGCTTTTAATCTTCTTGAAAACGCCTGTCATGATGTGCTCATTTAAACAACTCAAGACACAGTCTACAGAGTCTGCTCTGATGAACAGAAAACACACTCCTGCAGTCACACACTTCAGCTCATGTCAGGTTGACCTGAACACTGCTTTCACTCAGGTCCAGTATAAGATGCTGCACACAGCTGTGGTTCTTCTACTGTAGGATTTAACAAGCTTCTGAAGAGCTGTACAGCATGTGCGCTGGATAAAGTACTTTCCAACTAATCTTTGCAGCGTGACAGTCTCAGATCTCCTATCATTGTATGGACAAAACATGTGTTTCCCAAAAGAAATAAAATCCCAACTCTTGAAGTTTCAGAAAGCACTGATCATCCTTCATTAGCACTGAAACGCTGTGTTCATGAATTCTGCCATGCAGAATGGATTTTTTGATTTTTTCAGTTGGATTTTTAAAGTTTGGGCTCATAAATATTAGATCACTCACACCCAAAGCAGTTATTGTAAATGAAATGATCACAGAAAAAATAGTTTTGATGTACTCTGCTTGACTGAAACCTGGCTAAAACCAAATGATATTTTGGTCTAAATGAGTCTACTCCACCAAACTACTGTTATAAGCATGAGCCCCGTCAGACTGGTCGTGGCGAGGTGTCTCAACAATATATAGTGATATTCTCAATGTTACCCAGAAAACAGGATACAGGTTTAACTCTTTTGAAATACTTCTGCTTAATGTTACACTGTCAGACATGCAAAAGAAATCTAATGTATCTCTTGCTCTGGCTACTGTGTATAGACCACCAGGGCCGTATACAGAATTCCTAAAAGAATTTGCAGATTTCCTCTCAGACCTTCTAGTTACAGTTGATAAGGCGCTAATCATGGGAGATTTTAATATTCACATTGATAATGCAAATGATACATTAGGACTGTTATCTAATAAGCATGTGACGTATTCTGTGTAATAAACTCCTGAAACATTGGTGTTTTTTTGAAACTGCTGTCTCTGTATATGATGATAGTTTTCTCAACATAAGTAAAATGCACATGAAGTGAAACAGAGCAGTTCTAGAAATTATGTTTATGTGCTCGTGTACTCCTATACTGAGGCGGCAGAGGTTGAAAACACTGCGAGCTTCAGTAAGCCTATGTGTAGTAAATGAAACC